>NW_026942789.1:0-2249 GCF_024139115.2 Armigeres subalbatus | reverse complement strand
TTTAAGAAAAGTAATACATTCTTCCAAACAGTCTCAAAATAAATCTCTATTGCTTTGTAAAAATAGCTAATCAGAGTTACACAATACATAGGCTATATGGCACATTGGTTTCCTTCTCAGCCCCATATACATGTGGTATTTATAAACTGGGATCCAATCGTCACACACTCACTCTCGTGTTCTGAGCACTTTTTGGGGGACATAGGGCCAACGTAAAAGATCTCCATCCTTGAATTGGGCCCTGATTCCTATTGGCTTCATTTATTTCTCTGTTAGGGTTTCGTCGCCAGGTATGACCCTGCTGCGATGTCCTGCCAGATTCCAGCGCTTGCTTGCAAATTTCGTATCCGCTCTTACGTGGTGTATGGAAGGCCTACGTCCATTCACACTATGGAGTTGCTGTTGACATCGTCTATGGGACTCAACATTCAGAATCCAGTTGTGAGGCCACCAGGTCCGAGTTGTAAAATTTGACATCGGTTGATGAATACTTGCAAATCTAAGAGATCTCTACTAATGCGCACAAAGTATCACTGGCGTATAACATTACAGAGTTCACGTTAGAGTTGAGTATTCGGGATTTGTTGGCTTGCCTAGACCGCTGCCCAGCGTTGACTGACTTTGGTTTTCGACCTTCTCCACTGTTTGCCCGGCTACCGTGGAGTTGAAGTTGTTCACATCCAATGATTCGGTGTTGTTGATGTTGATGAAGGGATCGTTCTACCAGGTCATTCAATTTACTCCACTGTTGCGTTAGTACTGCAGTAGCGTCATCTGGGTCGAGGTAGTATGATTGCTCTATGGTGGTGGGCTGCAAGAGCGGCCCATGATTTCGTTGATTAGCTTGGCCAATATTAACAGGGATATAATACATCGGCCTTGCCTCACTTTAGCGATTATATTGTGCTGGACTCTGGATTTTGTCTAGCCCTCAGTTTTTCGTGCTGATCAGTTGGATCGGTGAGTGACTGACATGTCGCGTCTTTCTCTGGCACCCACGGATTTGTCCTTTCCCAAATCAGGCGTCGTGAAATATCGTAGAGGAGGCTTTGCGGCTGTTGCGGCTTTCCTAACATCGTTGACCGGGGAGTCCACCCAGGCCCACTTCTCCCGTATGCAGCCAACAGCGTTTGACTTACTTCTATAGAGCCGCTTTTAGTTGTCAGGACTAGTATTTGGCTTCTCTGGAAATGGATCAGCTGAAAATGGAGACGGTGCCTTCTTGAGTTCATATGAAACGCACCGATGACATCGCGCTTGACTATCATCTTATAATTGGCAAGATCCGACCAGGTATTTTTCACGGGAGAATGCACTCGGGTGTCGATTCACCATAGACCGACTAGAAGATCCAGATTTGAAAAAAATCGTACGTTGGAGAATATGAAACTCAGGTAGTGGATGCTCTGGAAGGTGGCAGCGTAAAATGCTTGGGCGGCGAAGAATGCTTTTATTAAATCCGGTGGGTGGAATCAACTTGGATTAGCTGCGCACTCAGCGAATAGAATGGATTACAGATGTTACCTTCGATGATGGGGCTACCTTCGCGAGTTTTCGAAATATTTGGAGACCCAACAAGATTAAACCACACACCAACATTCGAATGTAGTACTCTATCGTGAAACGTATTGTGTTTAGGCAAAAATAACGCAGATGATGTCTAAAATTTATGATACGAACGGCCTCACAGCTGGATATCGTGTGCCGAGCAACATAAAAGCCGTAAAATACCGATAACAATAGATGTTCAGAAAAATATATTAAGCTCTTTTAGTGGAATGTATTCAACCGTCTAAGACGAATTAAGTATTATCCATTTGGATAATTGGTGGAATTAAATGGAGAGTACTTAATTCGTCTTAGACGGTTGAATAGATGTTCGGAAACGTGGATGAAAATGATATAGAATATATATGTCTATAGAGATATATGCTCGTATTTTCTTTTAAAATACTCTTGGGGACAAAATAATGGTCTATAAATAAGATATTTCGTATCAAGATAAAAACAGTAATATAAAGTTAAAAAAAAAACACTCAAAAAAAATTTTTTTTCGCCCCCTCAATATTTTGGGAAATTTGAAGGGGGGGGGGGGTGACATAAAATAAATTTAATATTTGTATCGGCCTATGAGTTATGTCCCTTACTAACAGTTTGAATATGTTTTTAAAATGCAAGTTGTTCCTAAAATGCTTTCAGTATTTTTTTTCTTGTGGATGGATTGTTGTCACATAAGACGAACCCCCTCC
>NW_026942788.1:0-26170 GCF_024139115.2 Armigeres subalbatus | reverse complement strand
GTACACCGAAATGAGGCAGCATCGAAGAAAGGTACCACAATTTTGACGTACCGAACGTGTTCAGCGTGATAACCTTGTGATGCAGTGTAAGCTTCCGTAAAAATTCTGCCACATTTGCCGCACAAACTTTCCCACCATCGCATTCCAGTTCAGCGTTGTCATCAGCCATATAGAGTTTGCGAAGGAAATACCCAGACTACATGAGTAGTTTGTTGCCACTGGATGTCAAACATATTCCCTTTGCAAAACCCCACATTAACCGCGGCAGTTTTGCGCAAATTCAATTGCGCGCCGGCGGCAAGACCAAAACGACGAAAGATTTCCCTCATCGCCTCGATCAGCCACAGTCACGATAACGCTGATGTCGTCGGCGTAGGCACAAGCAAATCTTCCCCCACACACTTGCTCGAGCCGGCACACCAGAGAATAACGGGTCCCCTTGCCGCACAGACTCAAAGGCCACGCTCCATCTGGGTAGCTTATTCTTGGATGGCCAAGAGCATGGTCTTAAACTCCCACCACATCCTACGGTACCAGTAGCCCCGACAACTCATAGCAGATGGCCTGAGGAGGGATCGTCAATCGCGGACATGGTCCCTGCTGCCTCAGTGATTACGTCTCTTATTGGAACATTAGAGCGTCTACATCAATTCTATCGTTACACTCGTTAACAAAAGCCGAGTGTACTTCCACAAACCAAGCGGAGAATTTCCACTCGTGCAGCTGGCTCTCCCAATTCCCTGACAAAACAGGTCTCTATGAGGGTCCTCGAACGACAGTCGCCGCCAACCATTCATGTATCAGGCTAGCCTCTGTTATTAGACCGTCCAGGCCGAGAACCGACACGAGTGCAGCCACAGAACCTGTGCTGGAGCGTTTCAGGTACCTGTATGTCACAGTTGTTGACAGTTCTCGTCCGCCACCCGTTGCATCACGTCACAGAAGCTTCCGATGCTCTTGATTTTCCCATTCACTTGAAGCACACGGCTTTAAAATTAATAACACAGAGAATATGTTTGCTTCACACAAAACGGACCCTAATGCAGAACATCCCTGAGATGAGTGACACGTTACACATGCCAAAAACCATAGCTCCAAGTGTGGTTTTATTGAAGTTTGGATTTCAATATTTTCAACGATGTTTGGTTCCATGTTGAAAGGACCGTTTTCACGACCGTACAAGGCATTTTGTGCCTGTGTAAGCTGTCGCTCATCTAGGGATGTTCTGCATTAGATCCGTTTTGTGTGCCAAGCAAACACATCTTTGTGTTATTGATTTTAAGCGTGCAGGTGAAGTTGGGATCCTTTGAGATGAGGAAAGTTCTATTTTTTTCATTTTCAATATTTCGCCACGCGCGTTATGCCAGTCAAGCGCCGGACTGTTTCGTTCCACCTTTGGCAGTTCGGTTTTACTGGATGAAGTGCCAGTGGATCAGATCGGCAAGAAGGGGTTTTTTGTTGGCTATGGTTGGGGAATTTGGGATAAAATTTGATAGGATTGATTTTAGGTCAGGATTGTCTATTGAAATTGCGTGGCGAGGAATTGCGCGGAAAAGAAGGGATTTATAGTAGGGGATAGATTCGATCTCTTTGCAAATGTCGACTGGTATGCCAGTCTGCGACTTTTCAGCGCCAACACGTGCATGATCGGAACGCGTGCGGGCATTTCTTTCCATAGAAAGAGTCCCCCATCGTTGCTGTGATTTTCGCCGTGTGGACACCATGCGGGGCCAGCACAGATTAAAAAGGGTATTACCACAGCTTCGACGTACCGAATGTATTTAACATTATCACTTACCATTCGGGTGCAGATTCAACCAAATTTAGCTGTAGGAACTTGTCCGCCAGCGCATCCCAGTTGAGTGTGGTCATCAGCCTAATCGAGGTTGGCGAAGAATAACACCCAGAACCTTGACTACGTTGGCTGACATTGCTTAACCACTGTTAGTACCAATTTCGTTACCTTCGAAAAAGCCAACATTCACTGCAAAGCCGTTCTCTGCAAATTCAATTTTGCGCCGGCAGCAAGCTAAAGCGACGAAATATTTCATTTCATCGCTTCTATTTGCTACGATGACGTCACAACCACATGATGTCGGCGTAAGGCAACGAGCAGATCATCCCCACATATTTGCTCAAACCTACACACCAGTAGAGGTAAAGATAGAGCACGAACAGGAATTACTGCATGGACAGGGGATTGCCTTGTCGCGCACCGACCGTGCGATCTCGAACGATCGAGAGGTGCCCATTGATGAGTAGAGATGTCGCAAATTAATCGAGTACTTCAATTAACCTATTCATCGTTGTGATAATCGATTAATTTTTGAATCGATTATTACCCAACGATTAATCGATTCAATAATCGAGGAGGAATCGTGAGTAATCGATTGATTACTAATCGATTAAATCAGGAATTTACGACATCATAAGGATGTCGAAAATTGATCGATTATTTCCGATTAATCGATTCATCGTTGTGATAATCGATTAATTTGATTCGAGAACTATACTTGCCGTGAATCGCACTTAGTTGTCCCTTATGAATAGGAAACCCAGCAAAGATGGGACAAATATGCGTTTCACGGCAGTATACAATGATTAAATCGATTCAATAATCGACAAGAATCAAGAGTAATCGATTAGTAACTAATCGAATTAATCAGGAAGTTTTACGACATCTCTATTGATGAGCAGGCCGGAGATGTTTGGACCGACTGACTAATATTCGATTGAAGAGATGGGTTCCTCGTTGAGCAGCGATATGGGCCAGTACGCTTGGGCTTGTGTTGTCCTCCCCTTCTTCTTCACTAACACGATGACGCCTTCCACGAAGGCATGGGTATGGGGGGAGATTGCCGTTGGTAGCATTCATTCATAAGCATGTTTCAACTCACGGTGGATGACATCGAACATCCGAAGATAAAATTTTTTGCGCTCGCCCTGATAGCTGTTTCTTCTGCTCTTTTTTACTGCTGTTTCTTCTGAGTAGAGACTCGAAAAAATCAAACAGATTTACCCTCGATTTCTTGAGGCTCGACGATAATTTCGTCTTCTCCATCTGTAGCTGCGTGATCGTTGTTTTCCTCCTGCCATCTTTCCCCCAGCTGGAAGATCCACATTGGCTCACCGGCTGCGTTGCGTCTCGTTGATGCGCATAAACATGTGGGAGAAATTACGCTGCCAGTGCCAACATTTCCAACGTTTCTGCGCTGACAGAGTCAATATTGCCACTTATATACTGAAACTTCGAAACGTTTTCTTCGATTAGAAGATGCGGTCGAAGGGCCCAGAAACCACGCCCGGGCTCGTGTCCCAGTGGGAGAAGACGCAGAGTCACGAGCGTTAGCGCCTGTATGATCGTGAAACAGCAGACGTGCGTGTAGGCCGACTGCAGTTTGTCGTGAAGACCACGGCTGACGCCGATCCGATCGAGTCGAGATCCGCGCGTTTCGATAGACGTGGTAAACACAGCTTCTCCCACACATCCATGTGGCTGCAGCTGCTGTACAGCTGTTTTGAGGGACGGACTGGCGTTCGGGCTGGACGAATCGCACGCATCCAGTTCCATCTCTCTAGCAGCGCGCTGGTGAAGTTCCGGAGGAGCGTAGACGTTGCAGATCGTTGTGTACGTGCACTCGCCAGCGCGATAAGTCAGCTGTCGGGAAATAACTTCTCCACGTAAGGGTGACATGGCCATGTGCTCCTTTACCGCTACAGCTGTTCACTCTCCTCGTCGTGGTTTCACGATTTCGCTGAAAACTGACCAAAGCCAGGCAAAGAAGCTGTTCGTTCTCTGTTGACCTTCCCTGTAGAACCCCACACGACTATCGAGGTTTTGGCTGCCTATGAAGGTCGGAGTGTGTTCAGTTGATGGATGCAGATTGTATGACGTGAGAGCCATTTATGGAAGGAAGTCCACATCCTGCTCGTCGGCACCAAATATTTGGCATCGCTGTTAACCTTCCGGGCAGGCATATGCCCTCAGCTTCCGGCTAATTCTCTGTTGATGTGGGACGAATCGTCCGTTTTCGTTGCCGACAGTTCCGATCTTTCGATCACCATCGCATTTGGTGGCTTTTTAAATATATCAGCCAAAAGCACTTTAGCGGTATGTGGTTGTGTGCGCAACGACAACGACGACGAGTTGCGCGCGGTTTGTGTTTTCGATCACTTCACTTCCCAAGAGCGCAATCGGAAACACGTCTGCACGTCTCAGAAGCTGAGCGGTAACTATAAAGACTTGTAAGTCGAGTCAAGTACAAGACACTGAAGACGACCTCACAGTTGAGGTCAGAAATACGTATCTACGTAAGATAACAAAACGTAGTGAAATTTAATGGAGAGCTACTAAACTCATCTTAGACAGTTGAATGGGCCACATTCCCACTAAAAAGAGCTTAAAATATATTTTTCTGATTGTCAGTTTTTACCGATTTCGACGATTTTTGGTTGCTACGGATTCAGAGAACTTACCCGCTGTTATTCATTACATATTTACATAGAACCGATTCGCATAACCTGTCTACCGAAATTCCGTATTTACTGGGCCAAGTTCCAAAATTTTGTGTAAATTGAAGATATGTAGTCAACCAAATAAAGATTTCTTGCGTAATGACTGATGAACTTCGTTGGAAATCAGAAGAATATAAGTTAACTACGTTACAGGAGCATCTTATGATTTGATACTGGAACGGTTATTCCGCAAACCGGCTCCCGTGGATTCTAAAGTAGCCACAAACTAATTCTAAAGAAACCCTGGCAATATGGGTGTCAAAATTCATGAAATTGTTTCGTAAGCATGATCTGATGAGTAATTGAACGCTTGGGACGGTTTGACCTTAACGGACTGGTCGTCCGGGAACAGATTTTTCGTAGGGACCCTAAAAGAAAGTGGCCACAAGCTCGTTTGAAGAATCCTGGCAATATGGTATCAAAATTCATTGGGAAAATCGTTTCCAGAGCATTATCTGATGAAATTGTAAGCCCATTCGATGGTTTGACAATGAATCAGGTCATCCTTTAACAAGTTTCCGTAGGGCCTAATGGGGATCCTCATTTTAAAAAGAAATCCTGCAGCAACCTTCATTTTCTCCAGTGGCTTTACATGACCACTGGTTTTCAACATAATTAACAATGGTATGTCCCCAGCAAAACAACTGAATGCTTTCTATCTCGTTTTAAATGCATAACTATGTGTGCTTGTCCAGGGTGAGCACACAAAGGATACACATTGTGATGAGAGTGTTGAGCGAGTTGATTTTCTCAACAATGCTTTAAGCGATTAAGAAACTGTCTTTTTTCTATGTGGAATGGATTTAGAAGACAGTCATGAGTAGGTTTTATTTAAAATCAATGTTAAATTGAGGTTTTAGACCTTGGAGAAAGTTTACCGCCAGTTTTTTGGTCCCTGTGTCCTGGGGAAAAAATCATGCCGACCAAATTCGAAGTGTTGAAGCTACCTTGCATTTATTTTCATAGTAAAATTTGAACAATAGAAATCAACATTAATTCATAAACTTGCAGTAAGTCGCCAAAAAAGCACTCAAAAAAATTATAATAACAAAAAAAATAGCTCGTAACTATAGTTATGTGATAAGCAATCTTATTTTCTTATAGTCTTTCTCAAAACAATCGATGCAAATCCTTCAGCGTAAATTCCAACTATAATTGCACTACCTTAAGACGTTTGCATACGCTTTCTCTATAGATAAATGATTCGTCAAGAAGTTACCCCAAATAAAATATCACAAAAACATTTTTTAAAACAAGTTTTAAATTATCAAATATTCCAAGAACAGCAGCCTTGTACATGTAGCAGTACTCGTTTTAAAAATATGAGCTAAGCTATGATTTCTAACTTGAGGGATTATTTACCACAAAACAAATAAAAAAATGATCAATGTTTCCTCGGATTATGGGTACGCCATAAATAAATCAAGTCATTATTTGAATATTGAAAAAGAAAGTACATAAGCGTCGTTATTTTCTTATTATTTCACACATAAACGAAACGAATATTTATATACATGTGAGAGAACGTGTTCAACAAAATATAAGAGATAAGTAGGACTATCAAATATACTATTCCTTTTTATTAGTCACAAAAATCTTTTCATCAAATGAGAAAGTTTGATTTGGGCATATAGTCTATTCGGGCAAATGATCCCATTCAGGCGAATGGACTTTTCGAACGAGTGGTCCATTCGAGGAATTAACTTTCAGACGTATGGTCTTTTCGGGCGTTTGGTCTTTTCAGGCGTTTGGGTCTTTTCGGGCGTTTGGTCTATTCGGGTGAGATGGAATTCAGGCGTTTGTCATTCAGGCCTTGAATGGGAATTCGGGCGAGTGTCATTCGGGCGTTTGTGATAGAACCTTCCCACAAGAACGAAACCGTGAGAACCAAAACTTTCTAGATTCGCTTTATATTCCTATAACCACTAGTGTTCTCTAGCAAACAATGCGGGATTCGTCCTTATTCGATATTGAAGATATAGAGTAGAAGAGGTAACATCTACATGCTGGACTATTTTAATGATAGCGGGTAAGTTCTTGAATCCGTAGCAACCAAAATCGTCAAAATCGGTAAAAAAAAACTGTCAATGTTACCGTTTCGATGGCAAACCTTCTTGAAGGCCCATGCCCATCAGCGTATAAGAGCATGCTTCCGGAATAATTTCAAAAATGTTGGTACTTATCCAGTTTTTCCGAGCGATAACGACCACCAACTTGACTCTGAATAGTTTCAAATGACGTTTCTCTGGAGGTGAACCGCACCCACTGTTCTGAGCATTCTAAACAATGTGGAAGCTGTAGATGCAATAAAGTCCACATTTTCCTATTTGCTGCATGGCTCCAGTTGCTCCTTCTCACTTCTTTCTTCTTCCTTTTGCTTTTCCTTACAGCTTCTTTGCTTGTTTTTCCACGAATTAACTTCTCCCTACTCACTTCTCACTCTTCACTTCTTACTTCTACCTTCTCATTTCTCACTTTCCACTTCTCTTCTCATTTCTATCATTTCCTTTTCTCTTTCTACTTTTACTTTTCACTTCTCACTACTCACATCACACTATTCCTCTAACTTATCATTCGACCTAATGACCACATTCGGCCCTAAGGGCCCAGGATCAGTCCACCTTCTTGAAAACATATGTTTTTGAAACAATTCTTAGAATTTTCATACCCATATTGTTTCTTCTAAATGAGTTTGTGGCCACTTCAGGGCCTCCGGGAACCTGTTTCAGGATGGCCGTTCCGTTTGGTATCCATCTTATGGTCTCAACTACATGGAAAACATGTTTCCGAAACAATTCCAAGATTTTTGATACCCATATTGTAAATGTTTCTTCTGAAATGAGCTTTCCTGTTCCAGGATGGACGTTCCCGTTGCCATAGACCCTATGGTCTAAACTACTTGGAAAACATGTTTCCGGAAGAATTACAAGAATTTTGATACCCATGCTGCCAGGGTTTTTCTTAGTTGGGGTCTTTAGTGGGACACTTTAGACCCCACAGGAACCTATTCAGAATGACCGTTCGGTCGATATCCATCCTATGGTACTCAATTACATGGGAAACATGTTTCCGGAACAATTTTAAGAATTTTGATACCCATGTTGCCAGGGTTTCTTCTAAATGAGTTTGTGGCCACTATAGGGGCTACGGGAACCTATTCCGGCATATGATCAGGTGGTCCTTATACGTTCTGAAGTGCATGATCTTCCAGAACTTGAAACCAACTGAGACCCAGGGAGTATAATTTGGGTCCTAGACAAGGACAAGCGCCAAGCAGCTGCTCTTGAGCCAACGGCCCGCTTGCAGGGTGGGTACCAAAGACTTTCTTTCTTCTCGCGGGTCCCAGGACGATATAAGTAGGGGAAAGTTTCTGGATGTGGAGTCCTAGAACAAAAAAATATGTTAAATTTTGACTTACTGTATTATTTATCGGTTTTCGGGCGGCAGGGGGAGTAGGATGAGCCCGGATAGTTGCTGGAGTTGATCCGTTGCGGGAGTTGCGGAAAAGGCGCTGGATGGGTTTTTTTGTGGACGGTCGCCCTTGCCGGTTAGCCGGATGCTCTGGCGAGATGAATATCGATATTCGTTGAGCCGAAGGGGCGACTACGACTGGAGTTTCTGGTGGCCGGACGCTCCCGGACGAGAAGATGGCTGTTCACCGCGACGTCGAAGCTTTTTCTTTTGTCAGTCGTTAGCCCGAAAGGGCGACGTACAATTGGGTTTCTGGTGGCGGACGCTCCGAGATGAGAAGAAGGCTGTTCACCGCGACGTCGAATCTTTTGCTTTTCTACGGTCCAGTAATAAATCTAAAAGACACCTTAGGCTACTAAGCGTAAAATAAACATCGTAATCAAACACATAAATGTAGAAACAGACGATTATTATACTGCTTGAAGCATATAAGTAATAAATATAAAACATTCAATTTGAAAAATAAAAAATAACCAATAAATATTCTTCGAACAATCGGCTGGCGTTTCCAACACATAACAACATTATTGTTACCAAAAAACGGTTGGTGGCAAACTGATAACTCAGGATACAAGACATCATCATTTGGTTTCTATAACATCAACATATCCATTTTTGAGACATGATCTAGAAAATCCGGCTTTCCGGTAACCATGTTACCCGAGTCTATACAACGGGACAAAGATCGGATAGAGAACGAATTTCTGAATCCATAGCTAACGAATCGTCAAAATCTGGTTGAAAACGGCAAGAAGTTATGGTCGTTACACCAAGAACGTAGGTACCCAGGTACCCTGTCAGCGGTACCGATACGGGGAGTCAAAAAAATATTCGGAAAGCCCTCCTCAAAGCCCCCCCTTGCTGGATTTTCATTTTGAAATACCCCAAACCAAAATTTTGCGAGTTTGAAGATGTCACCCCCAGACTTCAAGTTCCTGCAATGCTTAGAACCCTAAAAGAAATCCTTGAGAAACAGAAAAGAAAGGTACCCCGGGTACCCTGTCGGATAACATAAGGGTTAACAACGTTGTGCATATTTGAAAACGCCGTCATTGACTTTAGTTCAAGCTGAGCTGGTAAAACGCTGAAGCCCGTACTCGCATGACGACAGTTAGACTGCAGATAACCGGATGCTCTCAACTGTGTGGATTTAGCATCGAGGAATTTCCAGCTTTGCTGTCACTTCAACACTTTATTTTTCGACGTTTCTAACTTTTGAAAAAGATGGCATAAACCATTGAAACGTTGGACAAAGAAAAAAAACTTTCGTTTTCATTGCTGAAGTGACTGCAAAGTCGAAGATTCCCCGTCGTAGACTAATTCAAAATGTGAAAGAACTGTCTAGAATGAGATATCATATCAATATGAGGCTACATCGCTTATGACTTTTACCGGAAAAGCCTTCTGCTGGACTATTGGGTCTGATCATGAACTTCATATGGTTCTCAGATGACTTAGAACTGACGCTCTAATTTGTTTTATTTATTAACAAGTCAGGCCAGAAAGTACAAATTCATATCTCTAAAAAATTACCGTGTACACTTGATAACGAACTTATTTCCGCGATGAACTTTTTTAAGAAAATAATCACGTTAATAAAGTTTTTTAAAAAGGATTTTTTAGCAGACTTGCAATATCATAATAACCTAAGTAGCACATTTAGAGACTAGTTTTTTGGTTACAGCAACCGTACTTGACCAGAATTCAGTCACATATAATGTAAGTTACTGTAAGTAACACAACAAGTGCCTGCTACTTGGTATAATTATCATAGTATTACTAAAGAAATTTACATCCGTGCTCTTGCACTTTCATTTCCGCAGGTGTTCCGCATGCTGGATGGAACCGTGAACGACGCCGTGGAAGCCAAAGCGCTGGGCCTAAACCCGGATCACATTCACACATTTACAGTGCATCTTTGGGGGCCGGAGGACGACAGATCTACCGTTGACAGGCCCGGGCCGCTGAAAGCTCGAAGAGACGTTCATTTTCAGTGTGACCAGCGGTCGCCAGGGCAAGGGATCGATCTTCATCTGGGCTATTTACTCGAGGGAGCGGAGGTCGATACACCGACAGCTGCAACTGCGACGGCTACACCAACTCGATTTTCACTCTTTCGAGTTTCCAGCAGTGCCACTCAGGGAGGTAAGTTTTCTGGTGGTGGTTTTATAAAGGTTCCCATAAACACTAAAAAAATCACTTTTTCGTTCTTCAGTTACAAGCCCTGGTATTTGGAGGTGCTCATCGACACTTGCCACGACGTACAGTTCTGGAACACAGGACACGATAAGAGTGTTGCCACAGTTGACATGGATGGTTCTCTTCCACGACCGGATCGAATCTGCACAGTAGAGCACACCGGAACGTCTGCTTCAGCGCCGTTGGCCCGCCGGTATTACTGCTCTCTGGCACTGGAAGCGAATCCGTCTTTAACATGGCGGGATATTTGAGTATCTGGTGGTATTAACATCTCGCCCGGAACCTCCTCGAGAAGGAATCCGGATGGATTGAATGAATTAATGAAGAGGAAGAAGTGGAGCCACAAATTTGGGTACCCAGTTTGATGGACGCTGGATCGATGGTCAGTCTGGCAGAACAATGGACGAGTGTTCCTCCGCAGCATATCTGCAAATCGCGGCTGAAATCAACGAGGATCGATCGATTGAGGATCCGTTGGATATACTCTACAAACGCATATGGACGTCAACGGCTGTTGCCGGAACGGTCAACAGAAGTTCGTTTCCTAGAACATGTACAATGCAAAATCACCCTCCGGTTCTTCCCTCAGAGGTAATCTTCGCGCATCCTTCAGACGTCCCCGATGGGAACCACCAGCACTCTGCTGTTCGAGCGACCACGTGAAAGTGTTACCAGAGTCAAACTTCGACGACTGTGCCGTTCCTGAGCGTGCATTTTCTGGGGCGCGAGAAGGCTGAAGGTCGATGGACACTGCAAATTCAACAACGGTGGACGTCGACAGGTGGAGATCAATCTGGCGATTCTATCGAAATGGCAGCTAATTTTCTACAGTTACCGACCAAAACCCTATTCGACTAAAGAAAATGAAGAGCCCAACGCGGTTCAATTTGCCAACTATGGAAATATTAACCCATTCGATGTTTCCAGCAGGAAACGGACATCAATCAACCAGCCCTCAGCGGTGCTGGAAATTATTACCAATCGGACATCTATTCGAACTCGATGAACTATGCGTTTCCTGTTCAGGCGGTGCCGGTAGCAGCATTGACAAAACTGTGAGCCACCATAAATGGGCATTTCAACATTCCAACAGCTCAGCAGGAAAACGTAATGGCTGATTCGAACAACAAATTGGTCGTGTTGCACGACTGCGATCCCGAGTGTGACTCTCAGGGGTGCTACGGCAAGGGACCCACCCAATGCGTGGCCTGCAAACACTACCGCCTGGATAAGTATGTGAACCATTTCTGCACGCTCGACCGTGGTGACCCGGGCAGAAGCCATGAACAGAATAACAAAACATGATATGGACATGATTGATATAAGAGATAAAGAGACGAAGCAACAATATCAAAAATTTGCACCGAAATATCATTTAAATATATCAAGATATGCTATGGATGAGAGAACAAACTAATGGCACTTGATGTCGATCTCACTTATTACCAAATAACATATGGCTTGATATCCCTCATGATATTTTAATTGCAAAATAATGATAATTGTCGTCTGATCTTTTATCTCTTATATCAATCATATCCATATCTCATTACTAACTATCTTATCAACATGTTGATATTATTGAGCTATTTTCGTCTACTCGAGGGAGCAACGGTTTCCAATACCATTAATCAAACTTTTCTCTTCCTTTTCCCACAACAGTACCTGTGTTGAGTTCGGTGCTGCCCCCATGAAGCTTCCCCAACCAGGGCGGTGTTTGCTGGCCGTGCCACGAGTCCTGCGAAACGTGCGCCGGAGCCGGACAGGATAGTTGTCTGACCTGCGCTTTGGCTCATCTCTATATTTACCGATTTGGCCGTATGCCTGCAGATTCTGCCCGGACGGATACTATGAGAGTGAGTGCACCGCAATTGGTTCCGATAATTATGTTTTCATAAATTTGCGTGACGGTAGCCACATGTGAGTTTATTGCTCGAATGCCCAAACCACACAAATGCGAGTGTAAATTCATCTTAATTAATTGGAATTGGTATGCTCCCTTTGTGTGCGGGGCTTTTTGCATTATAAAGTCAAGGGAGATAATAACGCTATTCTGCAGCTGATTGTGTGTATAAAAGTTCGATAAACTGCAACGACAAAGGTGCATTTGAAAAAAGTTTACAGCAGAATGGACTGAAAAAAACTTTTTACACGAAGACAGTCCAAATTGCTCTTACTCAACAATAATAGAATTGTTCTTCCCGATAAAATGTTGAGCCGCAGAGCTGAAGGTTTTAATTACAATATTATAAATCATGTCGTAGGGCAATATATTTACTATTAAACTGACAACTGCCAGTCCATTTGTACAATTTCGTTTTTCTCTGCATTATCAGATATTACAGGATATTACATAATTTAGGGTAAATGTGTAATTCTATATGAGCAATTATATAAATTTGCTTTCTACCGGAAGCTCATATGAAAGAGATGACAGACGATGATAAGTGCCACACTGCACCTCCGTCCAATTAAGTTTCCCAATAATGCATTTTGTACTTATTTTGCAAAAAAAAAAAAAATGGTCATCCATAAGAATTCTTCCATATTAGAGAATTCGAAAATCATCGATGGCTAACTATCTCTACAATTGTGTGGATATTTCCGAATGGAAAGCTGAGTAAGAGAAATATTTTCAGATACTGCAGTTTAGTCAAAACGACTTCGGTTTTTACCTTGTTAAGACGAAACAAATAATCGTTAGTCGATATGCTGGTGCCAGTTGAATTTCCGTTGACAATTTGAATGAATTTCCGTTGGAGAAAATCTGGTTTAATTCCGTTGGAATAATTGGAATGAATTTCCGTTGGAAATTCGAATGAATTTCCGTTTGAAATTCCGAATTAATTTCCGTTTTCAAATTAATTTGAATCTCTATATATAAAATGAAATGGTCTGTGTTCAGACATCACCATATCAACTCCCGAAAACGGCTGGATGGATTTTCTTTTATTCCTTCAGCAGATATGTTTGTTATAGTTTCCGACCTGGGTTTATACGATATTTCCTAATCATAAAAACCACGAGCAGGGTTAGGTAAATCGCGTAAAACTAGAATAAAGATTCGTACATGGAAATTTCGATTGGGCAGTTCAAACACGCATTTTCGCCTACTATGCAGGGCAACGTCTTACTGGGTCGACTAGTTTCCAATAAAATTCATTCTAAAATTTCCAACGGAAATGCGTTCGTATCCAACGGAGAATTTATTTGAATTCAAAACGGAAATTTCATTCAATTTAATACGGAATTTTATTCGAATTCCAACAGAAATTCATTTAAATTTCAAAGGAAGTTCATTCAATTTCCAACGGAAATTCATTCGAATTCCCAATGGTAATTCGAATAAATATCCGTTGAAATGCGAATGAATTTCAGTCAAAACTCGATTAATTTCCGTTGAAAATCGAATTGAATTTCCGTTGGAAATTCGAATGAATTTCCTTTGGAAATTCGAATGAATTTCCTTTGGAAATTCCAATGAATTTCCTTTGGAAATTCCAATGAATTTCCTTTGGAAATTCCAATGAATTTCCGATGTAATTTCGAATTCTGATGAAAATTTGAATTTCGTTGGAATTTTGATTGAATTGGAAATCCGTTGGAAGTTCGAATGAATTTTCGATGGAAATTTGAATGAATTCCCAATGGAAAATCGTATGAATTTCCGTTTAAAATTGGAATGCATTTCCGTGGGAAATTTGTATGAGTTTCCGTTGGAAATTGGAATAAATTTCGGTTGGAAATTGGAATGATTTTCCGTTAGAAATTCGAATGAATTTCCGTTGGAAATTCGAATGAATTTCCGTTGAAAATTCGAATCAGTTTGCATTGGAAGTTCGAATAAATTTCCGTCGGAAATTCGAAGATGAATTTCAATTGGAAATTCGAATGAATTTCCGTAGGAAATTGGAATGAATTTCCGTTGGAAATTCGAATTAATTTCCGTTGGAAATTCGAGATGAATTTCCGTTGGAAATTCAGATAATTCCGTTGGAAATTCGAATGAATTCGTTGGAACTTTTGAATGGTGATTTTCGTTGGAACTTTTGAATTAATTTCAATTATTAATTCGAATAGAATTTCTGTTGGCAATAAATTAATTTACTGTGATGTCCACGGACATACCCTGCGCATTCGAAATCGCGAACGAATATGTTCAGGCAAGGAAATGAAGTAATCGATTGAATAATCGATCGAAACAAAATGTTAAAATAAATAAAGAGTTCAGTTGATCTTCAAGCTCTGATCGTAAGACAAGTGGTATTCTCACCTTTAGCTACACTATCACGGTTTCTTGGTGCGCACGTCCTACGCTGTATAGTCTACCTCCACTCAACCTCTTTCAGTGAGAGAAAAGATTTTTAAATTTACGTTTTAAATTCGAATGAATTTCCGTTTTGTTATACAAATAAATTTTACGATGTAAACTCAAATGAATTTACGATGGATATTCGAATCAATTTTCGTTGGAAATACGAATAGAATTTTCAGTTCGAAATTCGAATGGATTAAGGATGGAAATTCGAATGCATTTCCCTTGGCAATTCGAATGAACTTCCGTCGGAAATTCAGATATATGAATTTCTCCGTTGGAAATTCAGATGAATTTCTGTTAACGAAAATTCGAATGAATTTCCGTTGGAAATTCGAATGAATTTCCATTGGAAATTCGAATGAATTTCTGTTAGAAATTGGAATGAATTTCTGTTAGAAATTCGAATTAATTTCCGTTGGAACTTTGAATGAATTTCAATTATTAATTCGAAAGAATTTCTATTGGCAATAAGAATTAATTTACGTTTTAAATTCGAATGAATTTCCGTTTTGAATACAAATAAATTAACGATGTAAACTCGAATGAATTAACGATGGATATTCGAATAAATTTTCGTTGGAAATACGAATAAATTTCAGTTGGAAATTCGAATGGATTACGGTTGGAAATTCGAATGAATTTCCGTTGAAATTCGGCTGATTTTCCGTATAATTTTGATTGAATTTTCGTTGGAAATTCAAATGAATTTCTGTTGAAATTCGGCTGAATTTCCGTTGAAATTCGATTGAATTTTCGTTGGAAATTCGTATGAATTTCCGGTGAAAATTCGGATGAATTTCCGGTGAAAATTCGGATGAGTTTCCGTTGGAAATTCGGATGGATTTCGAGTTGGAAATTCGGATGTAATTTCCGTTGGAAATTTGGATAAATTTCCGTTGGGAGTTTGGATTAATTTCCGTTTAAAAATCGGATGAATTTCCGTTGAAAGTCGGATGAGTTTCCGTTGGAAATTCGGATGAGTTCCCGTTGGAAATTCGGATGGATTTCCGTTGGAAATTGGTCGGATGAATTTCCATTGGAAATCGGATAATTTCCGTTGGAAATTCGGATGAATTTCCGTTGGAAATTCTAATGAATTTTCGCTGGAAATTCGAATGAATTTTTCGCTGGAAATTCGAATGAATTTTCGCTGGAAATTTGAATTAATTTCCGCTGAAGATTCGAATGAATTTACGCTGGAAATTCGAATGAATTTCTGCTGGAAATTCAAGTGAATGTCCGCTGGAAATTCGAATGAATTTTCCATGGAAATTGAATGAATTTTCCATAGGTGATAATTTCATGGAAATTCGAATGAATTTTCCATGGAGAAATTCGAATGAATTTTCCATGGAAATTCGAATAATTTCCGTTGAAATTCAGAATGAATTTCCGTTAGGTCAGATAATTTCCGTTGGAAGATCAGATAATTTCCGTTGGACAAGTCGAATGAATTTCCGTTGGAAGTTCGAATGAATTTCCGTTGGAAATTCGAATGAATTTCCGCTGGAAATTCAGATAATTTCCGCTGGAAATTCAGATGAATTTCCGCTGGAAGTCAAATGAATTTCGCTGGAAGTTCAAATAATTTCCGCTGGAAATTCAAATGAATTTCCGCTGGAAATTCAGAATGAATTTCCGTTGGAATTCGAATGAATTTCACTGGAAATTCAGATGAATTTCCACTGGAAATTCGAATGAATTTCCGCTGGAAATCGAATGAATTTCGCTGGAAATTCGAATGAATTTTCCGCTGGAAATTCGAATGAATTTCCGCTGGAAGTCGAATGAATTTCCGCTGGAAATTCGAATGAATTTCCGCTGGAAATTCGATAGATTTCCGCTGGAAGTTCAGATGCTAATTTCGCTGGAAATTCGAATGAATTTCCGCTGGAAATTCGAAAGAATTTCCGCTGGAAAGTCGAATGAATTTCCGCTGGAAATTCGAATGAATTTCCTCTGGAAATTCGAATGAATTTCCGCTGGAAATTCGAATGAATTTCCGCTGGAAATTCAGATGAATTTCCGCTGGAAATTCAGATGAATTTCATGAAATTCAATGAATTCACCGGAAATTCAGATAATTTCGCTTCTGGAAATTCGAATGAATTTCCGCTCGAAATTCGAGATGAATTTCCGCTCGAAATTCGAATGAATTTCCGCTCGAAATTCAGATAATTTCCGCTGGAAATTCGAATGAATTTCCGCTGGAAATCGAATCAGGTCTCCGCATTTCTGGGGAAATTCAGATGAATTTCACGCTGGAAATTCGAATTAATTTCGCTGGAAATTCGAATGAATTTCCGCTGGAAATTCGGAGAATGAATTTCTACTGGAAATTCGAATGAAGTTCCCGCTGGAAATCAGCGAATGAATTTCCGCTGGAAATTCGAGATGAATTTCACGCTGGAAATTCGAGAATGAATTTCAACTCTGGAAATTCAGATGAATTTCCGCTGGAAATTCGAATGAATTTCCGCTGCGAAATTCGAATGAATTTTCGCTGGAAATTCGAGATGAATTTCCGCTGGAAATTCTGAATGAATTTCGCTTTGGAAATTCGAATGAATTTCCGCTGGAAATTCGAATGAATTTCCGCTGGAAATTCAGATGAATTTCCCGCTGGAAATTCAGATGAATTTCCGCTGGAAATCGAATGAATTTCCGCTGGAAATTATTCGAATGAATTTCCGCTCGAAATCGAATGAATTTCCGCTCGAAATTCAAAGATGAATTTCCGCTCGAAATTCAAGATGAATTTCCGCTGGAAATTCGAATGCATTTCCGCAGGAAATTCAGATAATTTCCGCTGGAAATTCAAGATGAATTTCCGCTGGAAATTCGAATGAATTTCCATAGAGCTGAAATTCGAATAATTTCCGCTGGAAATTCGAATGAAGTTCCGCTGGAAATTCGAATGAATTTCCGCTGGAAATTCGAATGAATTTCCGCTGGAAATTCGAATGAATTTCCGCTTAGGAAATTCGAATGAATTTCCGCTGGAAATTCGAGATGAATTTCCGCTGAAGTCGAATGAATTTCCGCTGGAAATTCGAATGAATTTCCGCTGGAAATTTGAATGAATTTCCGCTGGAAATTCGAATGAATTTCCGCTGGAAATTCGAATGAATTTCCGCTGCAAATTCGAATGAATTTCCGCTGGAAATTCGAATTCGAATTTCCGCTGGAAATTCGAATGAATTCCGCTGGAAATTCGAATGAATTCCGCTGGAAATTCGAATGAATTTCCGCTGGAAATTCGAATGAATTTCCGCTGGAAATTCGAATGAATTTCCGCTGGAAATTCAGATGAATTTCGCTGGAAATTCGAATGAATTTCCATGGAAATTCAGATGAATTCCGCTGGAATTTCAGATGAATTTCCGCTGGAAATTCCGAATAAATTTCCGCTGGAAATTCGAGATGAATTTCCGCTGGAAATTCGAATGAATTTCCGTTGAAATTCGAGTTTCCAACGGAAGTTCATTTGAACTTCCAACGTAAATTCATTCTGAATTTCAAGCGGAATTCATTTCGAATTTCAACGAAATTCGATTCAATTTCAACAGAAGTTCATTCGAATTACCAACGGAAATTCATTCGAATATCAACGGAATTCATTGTTCAATTCAACGAAATTCATTTCGAGAACAACGAAGTGTTCGAATTTCCAAAGAAAGCCATTCGAACTTCCAGCTGAAATTCATTCGACAGAAATTTCAGCGGAAATTCGACAATTTCAAGCGGAAATTCATTCAATTTCAGCAAGGAAATTCGGAATTTCCAGCAGAGAATAATTCAATTCAACGAAGTCGTCAATTTCAGCAGCAGAATCATTCAATTTCAAGCGATTCAATTCAATTTCAGCGGAAATTCATTCAATTTCAGCATGATATTCAATTTCAACAATTTCCAGCGAAATCATTCGGAGTGTGAAACCGTTGAATTTCAACGAAGTCATTCAATTTCAGCAGAATAATTCAATTTCCAGCGGAAGTCATTCAATTTTCCAGAGAAATTCATTCGAATTTTCCAGCAGAGGTGGTCATTTCAATTTTCAGCGGAAGTCATTCAATTTCAGCCGAAATTCATTCAATTTCAGCGGAAATTCATTCAATTTCCAGCGGAAATTCATTCGAATTTCAGCAGAAGATATTCAATTTCCAGGAGAGTCATTTCAATTTCAACAGAAATTCATTCATTTCCAGCAGAATCATTCAATTTCCAGCGAATTTCGTCAATTTCAGCGAGAATCATTCAATTTCAACAGAAATTCATTCAATTCCATCGAAATTATTCGAATCGCCAGTGGAAATTCAAATATTCCACTGAAATTCGAAAATTTCCTTTGGAAATTCGAATGAACTTTCCACTGGAAATTCGAATGAATTTCCGCTGGAAGTCAGATGAATTTCCGCTGGAGAATTCGAATGAATTTCCCCTGGAAATTTGAAGAAATTTCCCCTGGAAATTCGAAAGAAATTCCCCTGGAAATTCGAAGTAATTTCCCCTGGAAATTCGAATGATTTTCCCCTGGAAATTCGAATAAATTTGCCCTGGAAATTCAAATGAATTTCTCCTGGAAATTCAAATGAGTTTCCCCTGGAAATTCGAATGAATTTCCGCTGGAAATTCGAATGAATTTCCGCTGGAAATTCGAATTGAATTCCGCTGGAAATTCAGATGGAATTTCCGCTGGAAGATTCGAGATGAATTTCCGCTGGAAATTCGAAGATTAATTTCCGCTGGAAATTCAGATAATTTCCGCTGGAAATTCGAATGAATTTCCGCTGGAAATTCAGATGAATTTCCGCTGGAAATTCGAAGATGAATTTCATGAAATTTCGAATGAATTTCACCGATTCGAATGAATTTCCGCTGGACATTCCGAATGAATTTCCGCTGGTTGGACATTCGAATGTAATTTCCGCTGGGAAATTCCGAATGGATTTCCGCCGGAAATTCGAATGGATTTTCCGCTGGAAATTCGAATTAATTTCCGTTGGAAATTCGAATGAATTTCCGTTGGAAATTCAGATGAATTTCGCTTCTGGAAATTCGAGATGAATTTCCGTTGGAAATTCAGACAGAATGCAATTTCCGTTGGAAGATTCAGATGAATTTCCGTTGGAAATTCGAATAAATTTCCGTGGGAAATTCGAATGAATTTCCGTGGAAATTGAATGAATTTCCTTGGGAAATTCAAATGAATTTTCTTGGAAAATTCAAATGAATTTCCGTTTGAAATTTGAATGAATTTCCGTGGGAAATTGGAATGAAATTCCGTGGGAACTTCGAATGAACTTCCCTGGGAAATTTGAATGGATTTTCGTGGGAAATTTGAGTTGATTTTCATGGGAAATTCGAATGGATTTTCGTTGGAAATTCGAATGAAATTCCGTTGGAAATTCAAATTAATTTACTTTGGATATTTGAATTAATTTCCGTTGGAAATTTGAATGAATTTTCCTTAAAATTCAAATGAATTTCCGTTGGAAATTCGAATGAATTTCCGTTGGAAATTCAGATATGAATTTCCGTTGGAAATTCGAATGAATTTCCGTTGGAAATTTGAATGAATTTACGTTGGAAATTTTTATGATTTTCTGTTGGAAGAATCGAATGAATTTCCGTTGGAAATTTGAATGAATTTCCGTTGGCAGTTCCGATTAAAATTTGAATGAATTTCCGTTGAAAATTTGAATGAATTTCCGTTGAAGTTTGAATGAATTTACGTTGGAAATTCGAAGATGAATTTACGTTGGAAATTCGAATGAATTTTATTGGATAATTCAGAATAAATTTCCGTTGGAAATTCGAATAAATTTCCAATTGGAAATTCGAATATGAATTTCCGTTGGAAATTCGAATGAATTTCCGCTGGAAATTCGAATGAATTTCTGTTGAAATTGAATAAATTTCCGTTGGAAATTCGAATGAATTTCCGTTGGAAATTCGAATGAATTTAAGTTGAAAATTTGAATGAATTTCCGTTGGAAATTCGAATGAATTTCTGTTGGAAATTCGAATGAATTTCCGTTGGAAATTCGAATGAATTTCCGTTGGAAATTCGAATGAATTCCGTTGGAAATGCGAGCCGTTTCCATGATTCGAATGATTTCCGCTGAAATTCGAATGAATTTCCGCTGCAGTCGAACGTTCAACAATTCGAATGAATTCCGCTGGAAATTCGAATGAATTTCCGCTGGAAATTCGAATGAATTTCCGCTGGAAATTCGAATGAATTTCCGCTGGAAATTCGAATAATTTCCGCTGGAAATTCGAATGAATTTAATAGATCAGATGGAAATTCAACTGGAAGTCGATTTCCGCTGGAAATTCAGAGATGAATTTCCGCTGGAAATTCAGATGAATTTCCGCTGGAAATTCGAATGTAATTTCACTGGAAATTCAGATGAATTTCCGCTGGAAATTTGAATGAATTCCGCTGGAAATTCGAATGAATTTCCGCTGGAAATTCAGATGAATTTCCGCTGAAATTCGAATGAATTTCCGCTGAAATTCAGATGAATTTCCGCTGGAAATTCAGATGAATTTCCGCTTCTGAAGTTCGAATGAATTTCCGCTGGAAATTCGAATGGTACTGGAAATTCGAATGAATTCCGCTGGAAATTCAGACTGAATTTCCGCTGGAAATTCAGATGAATTTCCGCTGGAAATTCGAATGAATTTCCGCTGGAAATTCGAATGAATTCCGCTGGACATTCGAATGAATTTCCGCTGGACATTCGAGATGAATTTCCGCTGGAAATTCGAATGGATTCCGCTGGAAATTCGAATGGTTCGCAATTTCGAATGGTTACGCTGGAAATTCGAATTAATTTCCGTTGGAAATTCGAATGAATTTCCGTTGGAAATTCAGATGAATTTCCGCTGGACTTCGAATGAATTTCAATTGGAAATTCGAATGAAGTTCCATTAGACATTCGAATGAATTTCCTTTGGAAATTCGAATAAATTTCCGTGGGAAATTCGGGCGTTGAATTTCCGTGGAAATTCAGATGAATTTCCGTGGGGAAATTCGAATGAATTTCCGTAGGAAATTCAAATGAATTTCCGTTAGGAAATTGAGATGAATTTCCGTGGGAAATTCGAATGAATTTCAAACGTGGAAATTCGAATGAATTTCCGTTGGAAAATTCGAGATGAATTTTCGTGGGAAATTCGAATGAATTTCCGTTGTAATTGTCGAATGAATTTCCATTGGAACGATTCGAATGAATTTCCGTTGGAGAATTCAGACAATTTTCCGTTATTCGAATGAATTTCCGTTGGAAATTCGAATGAATTTCGTTGAAATTCGAATGAATTTCTACGTTGGAAATTCAGATGAATTTCCGTTGGAAATTCGAATGAATTTCCGTTGGAAATTCGAATGAATTTCCGTTGGAAATTTGAATGAATTTACGTTGGAAATTTTATGATTAATTCTGTTTGGAAAATTGAATGAATTTCCGTTGAAATTTGAATGTGAATTTCCGTTTGGAAATTTGAATGAATTTGCGTTAGGAAATTGAATGAATTTCAATTGGAAATTTAGAAGTCGAATTTGCAAGTTGGAAATTCTGGATTGAATTTCCGTTGGAAATTTGAATGAATTTACGTTGGAAATTCGAATGAATTTACGTTGGAAATTCGAATGAATTTTTGTTGGAAATTCGAATAAATTTCCGTTGGAAATTCGAATAAATTTCCGTTGGAAATTCGAATGAATTTCCGTTGGAAATTCGAATGAATTTCCGTTGGAAATTCAGATGAATTTCCGTTGGAAATTCTAATGAGTTTCCGTTGGAAAATCGGATGAGTTTCCGTTGGAAACTCGATTGAATATCCATTGGAAATTTGGATAAATTTCCGTTGGAAATTCAGAATGAATTTCCGTTGGAAATTCGAATGAATTTCCGTTGAGTCGAATAATTTAATTGAAATTCGAATGAATTTCCGTTGGAAATTCGAATGAATTTCCGTTGAAATGCGAATGAATTTCCGCTGGAAATTCGAATGAATTCCGCTTCTGGAAATTCCAGATGAATTTCCGCTGGAAATTCGAATGATGAATTTCCGCTGGAAAATCTGATGAATTCCGCTGGAAATTCGAGAATGAATTTCCGCTGGAAATTCGAATGAATTTCCGCTGAAATTCAGAATGAATTTCCGCTGGAAATTCAGAATGAATTTCCGCTGGAAATTCGAATGAATTTCACTGGAAATTCAAACTGAATTTCCGCTGGAAATTGAGATGAATTCAACTGGAAATTTGTTGAATTTCCGCTGGAAGTTGAGATGAATTTCCGCTGGAAATTCGAAAATGAATTCCGCTGGAGTGGGAACGTTCCGCTGGAAATTCGAATGAATTTAGCGCTGGAAATTCGAGATGAATTTCCGTTGGAAATTCGAATGAATTTCCGCTGGAAATTTGAATTAATTTCCGTTGCTGAAATTGAGATGAATTTCCGTTGGATAATCAGAATGAATTTCCGTTGGTAATTCGAATGAATTTCCGCTGGAAATTCGAATGAATTTCCGCTGAGAAATTCCAGATGAATTTCCGCTGGAAATTCCAATTGAATTTCCGCTGGAAATTCCGAATGAATTTGCGCTGGAAATTCGAATGAATTTCCGTTGGAAATTCGAATGAATTTCACTTGGAAATTCGAATTAATTTCCGTTGGAAATTCGAATGAATTTCCGTTGGATATTCGAATGAATTTCCGTTGGTAATTCGAATGAATATCCATCGGAAATTCGAATGAATTTCCTATGGAAATTCAGGATATGAATTCCGTTGGAAGTTTAAATGAATTTCCGTTGGAAGTTCAAATGAATTTCCGTTGGAAACTCGAATGAATTTCCGATGGCGATTCAAATTAATTTCCGATGGAAATTCAAATGAATTCCGATAAATACGAATGAATTCCCGTTGGAAATTCGAATGAATTTCCATTGAAATTCGAGATGAATTTCCGTTGAAATTCGAATAAATTTCCGTTGGAAATTCGAATGAATTTTCCGATAGAAATTCGAATGAATCTCCGATGGAAGTTCGAATGAATTTCCAGAATGAAATTCCAGATGAATTTCCGATGGAAACTCGAATGCATTTCCTATAAAAATTCGAATGCGTTTCCTATGGAAATTCGAATTGTGATGAAAATTCGAATTCCGTTGAAAATTCGAATGAATTGGAAATCCGTTGGAAATTCGAATGAATTTACGTTGGAAATTTGAATAAACCGAAGGATATTTGAATCAAGATGAATACACAGCTAGGTGTTTCCAACCTGCCCAGTTTATGGAAGAGAGAAGAAGGCAGGGGTGAAAAATTTGTTTTCGGTGCAAAACATAGAAACAAACAACTGGCTAGCTCTCCCATACTAAAATAGAAGATGGCTGAATCGTGAATTTGGCAGATTGGAACACCCTGAGTGGTGTATGTCATCTTGATTTGAATTATTTTCTTTTGGAAATTTGAATGAATTTTCATTGGAAAATTGAATGAACTTCCGTTGCAAAATTGGATGTTTTTTCGATAGAAAATTCGGATGAATTTTCGTTGGAAATTTGTCTTAACACATTTTCATTTTAAAATTCATATATAAATATCCGTTAGTTGCTTATATGAACATCTGAAATTTTCATTTTTTTCCTTCGTTTTCCATTTTGATGATCTTTAATGGAAAATTGGATAACTTTTCGTTGGAATGTAGGTTGAAATTTGAGAGATTTTCCAACTGATTTTCTTTGGAGTTTTTAAACGGAAACGGAAAAATTAATTCATCCAATTTTGCTTTCGGAAAACAAAATAAATGTTCGTGTGGCAATTTGGATGAGCATCTGTTGAAGTTACAATCAAGCAGTGGAATTAAATGAGGATAGTATCACTGAAGCGAACTCGTTTTATGACAGGTAAAGTCATTCAACTAAAAGCTCAAAATACATTCTTCTGGATATGTTTTTTGTGATAGCTGGTCGATCGATACACAACTGCCAGATAAAAAACTTCACCTGTTGCAATCGTAGTATAAATATTAACACGATGTCACTTATTGAAGGAACAAGCAACACATAGAATCTAAACAACATAAACAAAAAAACATATTGTTAGTCAGTTAATAAATTAACTTCAAATTTGTTTATTAGATTACTCCAGTTTATGGATAGCACAATCAAATATCAATAAATACTCGTCAATCGTCCCATTATTGTTACACATTTCAATCAATATCTTCGTTATACGGATAGTTTTTGATGGTTGCAGCAAACAGCTCTGCACCATGTACTCCACTGCAATAAAAAGTTTACAAAATATGGATGTGAAATGATTTTAGGATCATTACCTAAACGGACCTCTCCCTTATCACAAGAAGTATCGTCCCGAAACCCAAAGGCCATCGCAAAACATACCGATTAGAGTAGCGGTTGTTCGGCTTTGGTACCGCCAGAAAACGATGCGTGAAGAGGGCGCTATTTGTAGAAATGTGAGGCACAGACCAGCATGGTCCTTTCAGGAAGGGACCGGCAGCCGATTGATATTCTCACACAGAGCCCATACTCCAGCTGACCGCTGACAGTCGCGTCTTTCGATAATATGCCAAGCGTTTTGCTGGTGTAAGATGCACTGCACTTTCTTGGCGGCGCGTGGTTGGGGTCCAGCGCAAAGTATCGTTTGTCGTTGTCAGATTGTATGTACTTCGTTGGTTGCCACACTGCAAAATCGATTTAAACCTTGATGTAATAGGTTCCAGAATAACATTTTGTTTTAATTTCCTTACTATCGATTCTTTGAATTCGCTGCCAAGCCGAATCTTCGTCCAGCTTCCAACGCCAATGTTTGCTCCAAAACTAAACCCATAAATGAATCCATCATCCGGATCAAGCAGCGCTTCCAAACGTTGAAGATATTACGTTAAAGAGTTCACTAGTAGATCAAACTTTGGGTACAGGTCTCGAAAGTAGTTGACATCCGGCGTGAAGACCGTTCCTGTAGCTCCCATACGCGATGCATCCTACGGTGGTTTGGTCAAATTCGACAGTACGTCGATAACCCAATCTTTTTGCGGACCATCGCGCCACCCGTGGATCACTAGCGCGAACAGGTCATTTGGCTCGGTTGCAGCCGTTTTTGCAAAGTCATCATTATTTTGCGTTATATAGACTGACTCTTGGGACTCTCTAAGCAATTTTAACCGTTTAGATGGTTACTGGAACGTATTTTTTGTGTTCAGTTCTCTACTGCTACCTGTTCATAATGGCATATCGAACCCCCAAACTCCGCTAGTCCACATGGCACTAGGGATCAACACAGGAAGAAGCGCGTACCACATCGCAAGAACGATTCAAACATGACTGGCTGTCATTTGCAGTCAGGCATCGGGAAACATTAAGTTTCGTAGACAGTTCGACCTGGGTTTCACCTCATTTTGGAGGGTGTGTACTTGTAAGACGAAGGCTGGAAGCGGAAATACTACATGGTTTCAAATCCCATTAGATTCGATCTGGAATTATGTGGATGAGGTTCGGAAGACGATATAATAATGAATCAGATGATTTAGCTTTTGCTTGGACAGATGGTGATTTGTAGATATCAGTATAAAACTTGTTTGAAGCTACTTTGTTTTATGGGTGGATAACCAATTTTGTATTTAT
>NW_026942787.1:0-8577 GCF_024139115.2 Armigeres subalbatus | reverse complement strand
TAACTGGCGAGGCATTATGTTTGCTGTGTACCGTTCTCAAAAGTTCTGTGCCACAAATTATCCCTAGCCCGGATTCAGGAGAAAGATCGATGCGACTCTCCGGTGGCAGCAAGCCGGATTCCGTGCCGGAAAGATCCTAATGCTGTGGACCATATTGTCACGCTCCGCACTCCATTCTGGGAGCAGGTCGAAAGCGAATTGGGTCAAGAGTCCACTTTACTTGGTATTCATTGACTACGAAAAAACTTTCGACCGTCTCAATCACGAGAATATGTAGGGGCGCCCTGAGACGGAAGGGAGTTCCTGAGAAAATCATCGGCCTCATCAGAGGGGCACAGTGCACGAGGCCAACTTCTCGTGTACTTGAGAGTGCTGCACAATGGGGTCTTGTCCGACCCTTATCCGGGTCACCGTAGCTGGTGTGAGAACAGGCGATGTATTCTATCATCGTTACTGTTCTCTCATCGTAATCGACGAGATTCTGGTAGATGCGGATTGACCGTAGAGACCAAACCGGCGGGCTGTTATGCAACAGCCTATAACCATCGGAGCACCGCTAAATGACTTCTGAATTGGCGGATGATGTTTGCACTCCTCGCTTTTTGCAACGGCGCTCATGATATGCAGAGTAAGCTCAACGACTCTTGCCAGGCAAAGGCGCTCCTCTTCGGCAGGTTTAGTCATCAACGTCCAAACAAAATCCAAATCGTTGGAATGTAAACACGGTGACTCCTTCCAGTTTTACTGTAGCCGGGCAACCAGAAAGCTTCCAATATCTAGCTTATCGCGGGGACTCTACCATGCAGGGACCCTAACCAAAGCGGACGCTGGGGACGAGACCCTCACTGAGGCCTTGCCATACCAGGGTTCCCCAAACCTCTTTTTTCAGGGTCCCGGCTCTTTGCGCTTCGATCAGAAGTTCAAACCCTCAGTTTTTTTTCACTTTTAGTTTTACGATTTTTTATTGAACTTACTTTTAGTGTAGGTGCAAGTAAAGTGTATACTGGGCCGGGCCGGCGATGGTGGGGGGTTTTCTGGGCAAATCTGGGCGTTGCGGCGTAATCGGAATCGTGGAATCGCATTTGCGCTTTGGGGCGTCCGATATCGGCGCTGGGATGTCAATCACGGTATCTTTCTCTCGTGGGGTCGTAGCACAGGGATAGGGCAGGACCTCGCTACACGGATATCGCCCACACGTGTCTTGACAAACCGACTTAGGGTCACGGGATTTGGAGCCCTATTCTCCGAGTAGCTATATGAGTTGGCGGTGCACTGACAGCACGTGGTCACACACTGCCCCAGCTCAGGGGTCTAAAGCCAACACTTAATGGGTCCTAGGAGAGAATTCAGGGAGGTCTTAGGGTTGCACTTATTTATTCACCGTGAATAAAGTGTTACTCTGGTTTAAATTTTCCTTTATCTATGATAGAATTATTTTCCACTATTATACACTCAAGGAATTCGGGGTAATGGCTTTCACTTAACAAAATGGAATTCAACTCTTTTACAACGTTTGTTAAATTCACACACGTTCTTGATTGATCAAAGTCTCCAGTGGAAAAGCAAGGGATTAGATCCAGGATTCAATCGTGGCAAACCTCTTTTCTACCTTCCTCCATTTCCTCACCCCTCCTAAATATCCTTTTCCCTCTCCTTTGGGTCCATTCAAGTTATTCCTGGCATGTTCCAATCCACCCACCCCTTGTATGTGTGTTTCAAATGTTATGTGCGTTACAATTTCATTTGTTCTCTAAATTAACAGTTGGATTTAGGAAAGTTGTGTGTTTATAGTTTTTCATTACTAGAGAAGCGTATTTAAATACTTGTATACAAACTTTTATACAATATAAACAATATTAATTCGTCCTGAATAGCAGGTATATGCATCCTACAGGGTGAAGTACCCAAAACGGTAACATATCTTGGGTGAGCCAAAATGGCGTCAGACGGCAGTACCAAGATCTGACGCATAAACGCACGGATAAAGAAAGCAAGGGCTGCCTTTGCAAGTTTAAGAAATATCTGGAAAAACAGGCAAATAAGTGAACGCACCAAAATACAAGAATTTTCAACTCCCCAACGTGAAATCACACCTGTGCTGTTATGCGCGCTGGCCGGATGAACATGGTGTGTATCTGTAGTGGAGAAACACTCAACGGCTGCAGGTGTTCGATGTGAACATGCTTCCGTGTATGTAGAATTCGGGCCTGGTGGCCTCAGCAACTAGATCTCAAAACTTTTCAAAACTCAAAAGTAAACAGGGGATTTGATGTAACTTTCAGTGTTTGCCTTAACACTCAATATTATGGAGCGACGCTTTAAGTATACTGTCTGCAAAACTGTGCTGAAGCACTCAGTTGGGCAACAAAATAACTTTCCTCCAGTGGTACAATATGATATAAATGAAATAAAACACAATATGAAATTGTGCTGAAAAGTATTAAGTCGTTATTAAGTATGGCCGGTTTAAAGGGGTGGGCAAAAAGTGGGGGTGGGTTACTTATCATACCGTCTTACCCTAGAATAAAAATTCTCTTTCCCCTTTTTGTCCCATCTCAGCAAATAAAGCAAAAGATTCATAAGTGACGTAACGCAAAAAATCAGCCATTACTTGTAACCCCGGTCCCCTCTATGTCACACTTTTGTACGAAACATCTAAAAAATTTGAAGGGGGTGTCAAGCAGAATCAGGGAACCCTGCAATTCAAATCATGCAATAAAACTTCCAAAAGTGCAGCCAAGAAGTTGGAAATGTACGCAAAGGTGACGTCAAAGAACGCCGTAGCGCTTTCATATCAATACTGCATAGGTTTTCCAAACTATTCTATGCGATGAGACCAAACCAAGCGTTTTCAATCTGCTTTTTGTTGTTTATCCGTATGCTCCTGAGATTGAGTGAGCATTACGAAAACTGATGATGTATATAATTTTGGACCAACATTTGAAAAGGAAGATAAAATAAAATGGTTTCAAGTAATCAAGGATTGAACAAACACGCTCACGATGAAAGCGTTCACATATTCAAATTATCAATTGATAAGAACTCGTTAGAGAGTAAGAATCGTTCGATAATTTGTATCTCGATTCGAAGCATTTGGTAAATGCTACCTTTGAACTATTTTCCCTACATATACACCAAAACACAATGCCAAACAACCGATTGAACTTCATTATTGATATTATTAAATTGGTATTACGTTTAATTTTTTGGTTTAAAATTTGAAAAGCACAACACTGGCTGATAGTGTATGCCTGGCTGCAACCTTCGCCGACGCAAAACTGGAACAGAGACCCCTAAGCAACCCCGTCACTAAGTCTACTCCTAAGCCCCCAGGTGGCTCATTACAAAAAAAAGCCCATCGCGAAAGCTGGGCTTATCAACGGCGTTTGGTGGTCATTCTATGCAGGAAGTCGGAGTAGACGCGACAAAGAAGTTTTGAGAATTTTATTGATAATAATTATTATTTCTTCACGTGAAGTTGCGTGTCGGATTCAGCGTTTACTCCCGGCAGACACCTACGAATCAAAGCAAAAACGAGGACAAATCAAATGAGTTTACCAGAATTTGCATTCAGTGCAAAGCATGAAGAAGATTCGGCTCCGCGACGTTAGGCATAATGGACGTTAGGCATAACGGACGTTAGAGCATAATATATGTTATGCCTTACGTTCATCATGCCTAACATACTTATGCCTAACGTATTTCATTCCCTATCAATGTACTTATGCATAACGGGGTATATCCGAACATTTCGAGCTCCTCCTATTGGCATCAATGAGACGTAAGCAAGAAGCTGGCGTCAAACGCCCAAGCTTTCGGAGAAGAAAACGCACGTTTAAGTTGGCAGAAAAACTGCCATAAGCAAAAGCCCTGCAATGGCGGACTTAAGAATCTTTAGTTAATAACTCAAAGAAATGTTAATAGATTGCTAATAGAATAGTTAGAAAAGAAGGCCAAGTTCCAGTTGGAATGTAGCGCTATGGAAGAAGATGTTTTGCGATGCACTTACGAGATTGACTGATTCACTAAATCGAGTGCCTAAACTGTTAGTAATATGGATTTTAATAATAAATATTATCATACATAGATATTATAACACACTAGAGTCAGTTTTACGCCGGGAGGAAATGGGCCGCGTAAATTAAAACAACGTAAAAGAACGCGTAAATCCCAAAATATGTCTGAATAAACCGCGGAAATCCAGAAATTCGAATGAAATAAATCGCATAAAAAGCGATGCCTGTAAAAATAACCGCGTAAAAAATGACTTCTGTGTACATCGGATATGAAGCGTTGACTCATCCATGATCGAATGGTTGAAGAAAAATTGAAAATCTATGGAGAAACGGCTGAGAGATAATTAACGTGATCGAAGTTCCTCATATTTTCGTGACGTTTTTCAATTTTTGCTTACATCGTGGAAGTGTACCCCAATATAGAAAAGACAGACTGGGGTTCTACGTCAAAAGTGAGAGTGCAATAAAATGGGGTCGGTTTTGGACTCACTGCTTGCCGGGTCGGTTTCGGACCACCCTGACTTTTTCGCAAAATGACGCGCCGTTCAACAATACCACCTCATACGACCTAACACTAAGTATGTGTAACATAGATAAGACCATAAGCAATAAGGGAAGCTCATCGTTCAATTTCTCAATGCACGCTAAAAATATTTTACCGATATCTCCTGACGGCCAAAAATCGAATTTCAAACACAATATGGCGTGGTCAAACACAATATAGATCGAAAACTACGAAAACGCAATCTTGTCAATCTGTATTCTGCACTGACAATACAGGCATATTCGCCCGATAAGCGCCATCTATGAGATGAACCAGGGGATCGGTTTGGGACCGACTGGTCGGTTTGGGGAGACATCCTCCCTACTAAATGAACTGTTTTCTTCTTCTTCTTGTCGGCAATACATCCCCACACTGGGACCGAAAAATTTTGCCTAGACCGGAACCAAGAATCGAACCCATTGCCATACCCCTCAGCATGGTCTTTCTTTGTAGCCGCGCGTCTTACCGCAGAGCCCCTGCTAAATGAACTGTACATCATAATTTTAGATTAGTTTGAATTTTAAATTGTTGCCTCAATATAGGGATACTTTGAACGTGAAACCTCGGAACATCTGCTTTTTGCAGTTCGCTGATGCATTGTACAAAGACCAGATCTAAATTTCTAAATAGTGAAACTCTATGCAATTGCTGTAAGAGATACTTGGACTGCAAATCCTGGAAAGGTAGTGGTTTTTATTAACTCAATTATGCCGGACGTGAGGAAAAAGACGCCCTCTTAGGTTGTTTTCTACAGACAAATGGTAGATCAACCTACAAAGATGCTAATAGCTAATAGTAATTGGAAGTGGTATACCACAAAGTGTCCAACTCGATGGAGGCAGTGGTTCTAAGCCCCAACAACAAAAAAAAAATAAAAATAAAATAAAATTATTCTCAGGCAGCTAACTTTTCGTAGATTTGACAGTTTTGATGGAGGGTAGGCTCGATAAAAATATGTATCGATAGATATCATAGAAAGGGGATCAAATCTCACCATATTCTAAGAAGATTGCATGCGCTGTGGAATGCCATAACTTAAATCGTTCAAAAAAATCTGCGTACTTTGGAGAAAAAAAAACTCAATAAACAACTTTCTACTTTTATCAAACTATTTAAGTATCAAACCAAGTCAAGCATTCCCCTAAAATCGATTGTGTATCAATAGCAACAACAATTTACAGACTGTCACACATCGGTATGTCACACACATTCATGGCGTGGCATTATATTGCTTTTGTGTACCGTTCTCAGTTGTATGCAAAAGTTATCCCTAGCTTCCCGGATTCAGGAGAAGATCGATGCGATTCTCCGGCGGCAGCTTAGCCGGAATTCCGTGCCGGAAGATCCTGTGTGGACCATATTGTCACGCTCCGTATCGTTCTGGAGTAGGTCAACGGAGTTCCAAGAATCCATTTACTTGGTATTCATTGACTACGAAAGCGCTTTTCGACCGTTTCAACTTAACGAGGAAAAGATGTGGGAGCGCCCTGAGACGCAAGGGGTTCCCAAGAAAATCATCAGCCTCATCGAGGCACAGTACCGAAGAACCTTTTCGTGTAGAGTGCACTTTTTTCAATGGGGTGCTTGTCCGTCCCTATCCGGGTCGTAGTAATTATGAAACAAGCATGGCTACAACCATTGTTACTGTTCCTTATCGTAATCGACGAAGTTCTGGTAGGTGCGAAATTAACCGTAGAACCAAACCACGGGCTGTTATGGTAGCCTATAATAACCATCCCAAGTAACATTTTAAGTTTTATTCCGGTCTAGGAATGGTTTTCAAGATGAAATTGTAAGATCTGACAATAAACCCGCATGACTACACACCAACATGATGACCGCTACAAGAGTAAGATATGGGCCCAAGTGGCCCTCTCTAGATAACCGCCATAAACCTATTGCCAGGATTTTTTTAAAATCCTTTTAAACCACTCGGAAAAAGGGAATTTGGCTGCGGCAACTGTCCAAAAATGTTGCATTAAAAGAGAAACAAAACTTTGGCGAAAAATAACAACAAAATAAATTGATGATGACAATCGTGATGAGGATGATTCAAGGGATGATTATAAAACCGTATTTTTCGGGTCTGTTTTTCAATTCACTTCTATCCAAATGAGGTGCGCTTTCAATTTCACGCGCTCTCAAAACAATGTAATTTGGGCTTTTGAGTTGAAATAATCCTTAACAACAATATCGTAAATTTCCACTGATTCTGATTGATACTTCACCCCAAAATATTTGTAATGCATCAACTGCCAAAAAATTGCTTTGCATGACAGAACTATCGTCAATTCATGAATTTCAGTGAAAAATTTCATTGTCTTAAAATGCTTCTCCATTTTCAATATGGTCTTCTGGAATTTCAATCAGAAAAATGTTTTCTCATTGAATACCGTCGCTTTAGCTCTTTTTATTTTAGTATTTCTTATTAGGGTAATTCATTTGACCATTACGACCAAAATTGTAAGCTTTACCTCAGGCTTTGAAAATAGGATTTGTCACGCTCTGTCACGACCATGGCGCTACTCATAAGGTCAGACAAGCGTTTTGACGTTTGAAGCTTTTCAGCATATTTATGAGAGGTTTGTTGATAGCTTAATAAGTTCTAAACAATAAAACTGAGCAACTAGCTATGGCAGTTACTATTATAAATCCACTATAAAATTAAACAAATCCAAAAAGCATGGAAATTGTTGCTTGGGATGGAGCACCTAAGCAACTTCAAATTGGCAGATGACGTTATACTCCTCGCTCAACGGCGCTCTCATATGCGAAGTAAAGCTCAACGACCTTATGAGCGCTCTCTCTTCGGCAGGCTTAGTCATCAACGTCAATAAAACCAAATCGTTGGATGTAAGCACGGTGACTCCTTTCCAGTTTCACAGTAGCCGGGCAACCAGTGAAGAATGTTGAAAGCTTCCAATATCTTTGGTAGCCAAATGGTGTCGAACGGTAATTTTAAGATCAACATATAAACACGGATCAAGAAAGCAAAGGCTGCCTTTGCGAGTTTAACTGAAAATCTGGAAAACAGGCCAGATAAGTAGATGTGCACAAAAATACAAGTTTTCAACTCTAACGTAAAATCTGTGCTAACTTGTTGCCATGATGAAACATAATATGTATCAATGAACACTCAACAGCTGCAGGTGTTCATTCAACAGATACCTGCGGTATATAATTCGAGTCTGGTGGACTCACAGCTGAATCCCAAACAGCGATCTTCATCGTTATTTGTCGCAGAAAGGAGCCGATAACAACAGAAATTCGGGATCGGAAGTAGGGGCTGGGTCAGCCACACTCTGCAGCAGGGCGGAAACGAAAGTATGTAAAATAAGCATTGAGACTGGAAACTCAGCAGGACATAATGCCTCAGCAGAGAGCAGACCCAGAAAACTCATGGCGGCGAACCCTCAATAAAGAAATAAAAAAGTCGACCGAAATCTAATCTGGCAACAGGCTAATGCGATAAGCGGAACCAACGCTCCAGGATGAGAGATCTTTCAAGTCAGCCCTATGCACCGCAAAGTGTACAGAATCCATAAGTAAGTAACACATCAGTAAAGGTAAATTATATATTTCTTAGAAAGTCTGCCCGGAAACAGCCAGGTATAATTAGTTTTGGAAGTGATACATCGGAAATGAAAAGGGGGGGTCAAGTTTCTCCAGTCTCTCCTACGTAAAGGCTGTTTTGTTTCGTTCCATGGAGTCAGCACATGGAGTTGGGTTAAATAACATTCGACTCAGTTCGGCGAGCTGAAGTTATGTTTTTATGCACGATATGTTTAAGTGCATGTGTGCATAAAAATTACACTGATTGTTGATACTTTTTTTTCCGAATTGCTAGCAACAAGAGGATCTCGAAGTTCTGATCCCATTCATTTGACTCAATCGTTAGGTAGTTATTAAAATTTCTTACGTTTCGTGTATAAAAACCTATCCCAATCTGGCAAGAACTGGAAGCCTATGCAAAATTGTTGGATTCTTAAACAAATATTGTGGAGACCTTTCTGGTAT
>NW_026942786.1:0-11838 GCF_024139115.2 Armigeres subalbatus | reverse complement strand
AAAATATGCCCAATACTAATCCAGGAAACATAGCTTCAAGGTAAGCCAGCGGGCCATATCAACAAACAGAACTAATATCGCTATGTCTATGTCTCCTGCTCGCAAATGATACCACAGAACGAGAAAGTATAGCTGCGCCAACCGGGCCGCAGACCAAACATGTAATGAGTGAACGACTTTAAATAGTCGATACTGTGCTCCTTTCTGTTTTTTTTCCTAGGGACCCATTTATAAAGTTTACATTCATCGCTTTGTTTGGTACGAGCGTAGGTCTCCTTCTTTTCTCTCACATGAACCATCTTTAAGCTAAGAGCCTCGCCAATACAGATTCTTTTCAGATTATATCGAGATGAGACAACACGTTTTCGGCGAATTCAATGTGGTTAACTTTTTTAAGGAAGCAACAAAAACAGGAAGATAATTTTCGACGGATCGATAGATGGGTGCCGGATTAGACCGGCAGTTCTGTAAGTTTTGTAAAGCGTTGTGGATTGGAAAAAATTAGAAAGATTTACAAATGGTTAGACAATGATTGTTTTTGTTTGTGCTGACACGTTAGTAGACACAGCTTTAGAGTCAATTTTGTAATAAAATCCGTGTGTCCGTGTGTGTTAAGATATTCTCGCATCAAGCTTCGTTTCGAATCTTTCATATCAAAGTACGTATCTTTAAAGATTACACCGTCTTATGACAATTTTGTAGAACAATTCTGGATTAATGTGCGATTTGAAGCGTAATTTATTTGGAAACAAACATTGGAAGGCGAATTCCAGCTACAGCAAAGTACTTTCCTTGGCAAAACCACAATAATGTAACTATTGGATAGAATAATAGACTTTCCTCCAGCAGGTAAGGAATTAGATTTGAAGAAAAACGTCATTGCATCTCTTACTTTGGAATCCACAAAACAATGCGTTTGTTTACAAAATAAATTACGCCCAAATCGCAAATCGGTCCTGTAATTTTATGAAACTTATAATTTTGGCGTAAAATGCATCTTCTTTCCGGCAATTCAATCTGTAAAATCCGGTAGTGTGTTATTTCCTGATACGGCTACGATGAGTGCATTATCACAAGAAACGCAAATAAATTAGTGAATTGTATTCTGTATCAAAAATAGTAGAATAACAAAATTCGTCATGTTTTTTTTATTTTAACTCTTACAGGTACGCTCACTGAGTTCGAAATGAAATACGTTCGATCCTTTGACTTTTTGGACGCATCAATGTCGCGTACTTTGAAAACCTTCATCAAAATCAATCAATCCGATCTACAATAATAATGCAGGTAAATGCTTGACATTTCCTGGGAAAACCGTGCCATCAATCGTGTGTCGAAATACAGAAACAAAGCTATCATAGCGAAAAGCCTGCCCTCCACATTATCAACAAAGCGGTAGGCGTCTAATTGTAAAACGCCCGTCTGGAATGGTACCAGGCAGAGGAGGCAGCGCACTTGGTTTTCTGATGCATAGTGGGTAAAAAGAAGTTAGGGCAAGCAGAGGTGTTTTCCTTTAAGTTGCATCGGAAATTGAATTCAATCCGAAGTGTGTTTGTTTGTTCTTAGAACTGTAACTAGCAGTCTCAATTGCACGCAATTTTATGCCGAGTGAAGAGTTTCCATTGGTAGACAAGTTGAAAGCCTTAAGAATGAGAGAGTCAACTTTTTTGCTGAATATTGTGTGAGCAAAATAAAAAATATTTTCTTTATAAACCACGAATAAACATAAGAATTCCATCATGTTTAGTACTTCTTTACTACATTGCTAATTCGGTGAAAAACAAAGAAAGCTGAATTTGAAGCCAAATAAATATTTCCTCCTATAGACAAAAGTGTTTTTTCGTCTGCATTCTAGTAATGAAAATAAAAAGTAGGGTATAAGTGGCTCAAAATCTTAGCATATTATGCTGCGGTTGAGCATATTTATTGTTGTACATCAGCATACATTGGAGCTCTAACCAATATTATGCCATCGTAGGCGACTTGCCTATCACTTTTGGTTGTTGCACCAGGTAGTGAGAAAAACAACGATAATTGCCCACAATTTCTTATTTAAGCCATCAAAAGTGTCAAGCGAAATGGATAAAACTTTGGCTAATTTTCTCCAATATTGGCTCTATTAGTGGATGCTGTTTTCAGCCCACTCTGGGATAAACTGGCTGCTGATTTCGAACATACAGGAACATACGAAAGATAAAGATGGTTGTTATTTGGTTGGTTGCAATTTTACTTACGTTGAACAAAGGCAGCATGTAAACAAAAGGCAGAAAATCAGGTCAATACCTTGCTCTCGTAGAGCGATGCTCTCGAGAGATTTTTGTTCCCAAAACGTAAACAATGCGTTAGGTGGGAATGCCGCGAAAAACGCACCAACGGAGAAAATTCAATTGTAAACTTTTTAGACAATTACTTGCTTATTATTTTGGCATGAACAGCCAGAACTCTGCCTCCTTTCTGATATTATTACGTCCAGATATAATTTCAATGATTTGATAATTATTTTCAACCCGGCATACATTGATGGTTTTAGTTTAGTAAGCGCGTTGCTAACACCACTCCTCTCTTATATCGATCAGCTGTTGTGAATCTCTCCTCAACACTGGCTCACGTGTTGCAACTTCCCGAGTAAAACAACAAAACGCTTCTCCCATACCATATTTCAGATCAAATACTTTTTGCAAGCGAATTATCTAAATTATGATGAAATAATTAGACTAAAACTATCCGCATGAAACGATCTTTAAAGCTCTTCGAATAGAATAAGTGATTCTGGCCCATTATATCATCATCGGATTATTATATATGAGCAAATGTCAATGTAAACGAGTTATTTTCGTCGGGTTGTCGTTAGGAATGTTTTGATTTTCGATTTTCTTCGCTACTTTATGAATCAAAATCGCACGCCGCCATTCGGCAACGGGTGCCCCAATGTAATCTAAAATGGACTCGTGTCGCTATACTAATGGAAAATGTAATATGAATATGTTAGCTAGCAGTGTGATAGTTATCCGTTCATCTGATATGTGAAAATAGGTAAGTTCATTCAGATTTTTTCTTTATTGGGCAGAAACAAAAATTTAACAGCCTGCCTGCTTAGTGCTTAAGTCGATCAAACATGGCTGCTAAAAAAACCAAGTTTATTGCGACACTCAGTTGAAAAATTGCAGGAATCTAGCGTAGTATAACTAAAATGTGCTCGATACACTTTTCTAAAGCGGCGATGATAAATATTTCAGCAAAAACGTGATATGTCATCGCTAAATGATTGATTATGTGCGTGATGAGCCAACATATTTATCCTATGCCAACATTACCTCCGGTAAACCCCTATATATGATCAAATAATAGGAATCTGTGAAACTATCTTCCGTAACGGAAAAAATATTTTTGAAAATTTTATCAACAAAAAACTGGTAGCATTTCAAATGTACAAAAAGAAGACAAACCTATGTAAGACATGAAGTGCCAGGCAATTATCCACAAAGGGTTTTCAAATTCATACAGCAATATAATTCACTATTATTCGCATGCATTTAACTGCCAATAAGCTGAGCACTGTGCAGCATAGTTCATGTTATAAAAAACAATGTAATAAAACATAAATCGTTTCATCAAATTTGTTTCATTAACAATGAGCTCTTTCTGTTCAGGGGAAATAATGGATTTATTTTATTTCTTCAGCCTTTGATTTTTTAATTTAATATTAAATTTATCACATGGAGAATACGGGAACGTAGGACGTACAATGGAAAAGTTCTTCTATTTATGATTCAGTAGTTGTTAAATTAGCTAGTGGCATATCTCGTTCTCAAAGCACAGACTGAATAAGTCTGAGATAAATTCGATGCAATTGTTAGCCCTCATGTTTAGCAGTAGATAAATCTACTCTCGAGCTTGTGGCGACTGCTGCCCTTTTGTGTGTACGATTGAATCATCTCTGCTGCACTTTTGACTGCACATACATGCACAGTGTAACGGCGGATTGAGTTAGCAAACTGTTGCGTCGAGTCAGTATACTCTTCGCTACAATTCAGCAAATGATGATCAGATAGAGTAATTGACTGGATTTGCCTCTGTGTTATATTGATAAACAACCGGTTGTATAGCACGGCAACGTTCAGAATAGCTTACTACTCTTCATCGACGATTTCTTCATATGGATTTTCTAAACGTCGTACAGCAGAATAAAACAAAGCAAATTTCCAGTAATGGCATTCTCTAGCTCCCTTTCGCTTCTATATGTAGTGCACAGATGAGTCATGAGATGGTATATGAAGAATTGATTCAAACGTTCCAAGGCTACCGCCGAAAATAGCAACACAAACGCGCGCGTGCCGGAAATGGGATTTGGACTCGGCCCACACAAGTGGAATAAAAGATATCCCGGCTAATGACGTAAAGTCCATGTTTCTCACATGCTCTCAGTCTGTTGTTGTTTGACGCAGCAGACCTGGACCTGTGTGGGCACAAAGAGACCGAGAGATAACGACACCGACCCACTACTAAAGTGAAAATCTCTTCCTCTTTGACTGACCTAAAGTAGGTTACTGACGCTTGCCCAAGGCTCTGAAGAGCGTGTTCCAGTTTGCGTGAACTTTTACAGCATAGAACAAAACTACTCGCCACTTTTCTATTCGTTCAAACACCCACTCACACACACTTACAGCATCAGCTGTAGTCAGTATTCAACCATAGTGAAGGTAGTAGATACGTGCTGCGAAATCCAAAATCTTACATAATTGGCAATCTGCGAACACAACGTAGTTTGCACCATGGCGAATCAGTACCACAGTTAGCTGGGTAGAGCAGATACATCCAATTCCAGCTGCGTCGCATCGGACCAAAACAGAAAGCAAACTGACGCTACTATTGTCGTAAAAAATATACAGAAAAAACTCGATTTGACCAGTATTATCATCGATAAACAACTGCACCGATTGATCGACAATAGAAACGAAATATATTGAAAGAATAAACATAATTTAATTTACAGATCATCATATCCGAGTTATTCCGGTGGGTCACTGGGTCAGATGCAGTAAATTTGCCCACATCTGACTTTTTTTGGCAGTATAAGTCCAACAAAATGTCGCTTTTATCGTCCCTATGAGGTCGTACACCAATTACGTAAGCACTATGGAGGAGAGGTGTGTCTGCCATTTTCTTACGTTCCATAGAAATAAAAATGATTTGTGTGAGAAAAATCTGATATAGGGGAGGTTGGTTAAAACTGAAAAATGCTTACGTAATTAGTGTACGGCCCCTATTCATACCCATTTCGGTAAGTTTGTAAAGTAAATTTCCTATAAGGGGAACCAAAAATCATGGTGACACCTGTTCCAGAAATGGCCAACAGCGGGTCCGCGACGTTTGGCATAATTCTGCCTTTTTACGTCATGGTCTGTTCTTTGGGTCATTTTATGCCTAACGTACTTATGCTTAATCAACGGGGTATACCCGCCAACAATAGTTTTCTTTTGAAGTGACCCTTTGGGAACCGACCCCAAAATGGCCACTTCAATATGTTTAGCAATATGGGTGTCAAACTTCAGCATTTTGTAAGACAAGTAGAGTTATGGCATCCGGATATGATTCTGGGGACATTGGCCACCTTGGGGTCAGTTCCGAGGCCCCTCGAGGAAGCTTCTGGAAGCATCAAGATCGGTCATTTTCAAAACATCACCAACTATGGCAATATGTAAACAACAACTTCAGTATTTTGCAAGACAAGTGGATTATGACATCTGGATAATATTCTGTCGACATTGGCCACCCTTGGCTCAGTTCTGAGGTCTTTGAAGCATCAAAATCACCCATTTTCAAAATGTCACAAGCTATGACAATATCGATTAAAACTTCGGCATTTTTTCAGAACAAGTTGGATTATTTTTTTTTTTTTTTTCATGTAACCTGTTGGCAGTCTCGACTCAAACTCTACCCGGGTCCATCCCTGTTATTCCCCACGGTAATTAAATTTGCTTCTATGAGCCTCTATTTTAGATCAATAACAGACGTTCCTAAGCCACGTTGCTCAAATGGTCACTGTTTTAGGCCTGATCCAAATAGTTTTATTAAATAGTCCCCTTCAATAACATGATCACCGTTTTCACTCATTATAACTATCACTCATCACTCAACCTTAACACTAGGTCTATTCCCTGTTGATCCGGTGATTAAATTTGTTTTACGAGCCTCTATTTTTGATCATTAACAGACGTTTCTAAGCTACGTTGCTCAAATGGTCACCGCTAAGGCCTGATTCAAATAGTTTTCTATAAAATAATCCCGGTAGCATCACTTATTATCGTTTTCACCACTATCACTATCATAATTACTATTGTCCCTGTCATCACAAATATCTTATTTACAGTCATGAACACACACACAATGAATCGATGTTTCAAAACAGCGCTCTTATATATCATATAAGAAACCGACACTTCTACTAGCTTTCATTGGACATGTACTGAATATCTTACATTATTTCTAATATAATTATAAAATAATTCCTACTTCTAGCACCTCAACTCAATATTGCATTTCATTCTTCATACCACTGCGAACATGTTCCCATCCCAAATCAACTCTATCTTTTACCTAGCTTCTTCTGTCACTATGTTCACACCACCAATATCAACTTGTGTATTAACCTTTTCACTCAACACTTGCATAACCACACATCACCATTTTCACATCAACAACCATTTTTTTCACAATTTCATCGAGATCAGCAATTATCACTACTATCCCTACTACAATGTTAACGCAAACAAAAACTAATCAGTCATTTTAACTAAATTTGCAGTTTCCATCAAACAAATGAAGCTCAAAAATAATAAGCTTAAAATCTATCAAAGCGAGAGTCAGTTTTATTGTAGATATGATGACAAAGAGAGAAGACTCGAATAGAAGTGCATTTTTAAACAATAATAACGCACTAGATTTTGATAAATATGACTCGTTTAAAATTTTGGAATCTATTTAGTCTATTAACCAGGCCACAGTTCAGAAACGTGCGCCCAGCAATTATCAAAATTCTCAACTTAACAACACCGAATACTGTTGCTATGAGCCTGTTGGTCTTCAAAAAGCTTCGAAATCGCCTCCGAATAAAAATTTAACAGGTAATAATTTTACAGACATTTCTTGAGCTTTGAATTTTGATAGGGTTAGAACTGCCCATGATCGCATATTTGTAACATTTGCATTTTGGTTGATTTTGTAAATCGTTCGTCAATCCACCCCCCAAACTCAATTTTTTGTAGCTTACCAAAGATAAGCAAGATAAAAAAGCCTATTTTGCTGTGGTGGGATGAGATGCAGTAAATTGAGCTTTCTGAACGATGCACAAGATTTTTACAAAACGAACAAAAATGCGAGTGTTACAAATATGCGATCATGGGCAGGGAAGTCTTATGGTAGATCTTTATGTCTATGGATCTCCTGTTAATCTAGTCATAATTATGTCGAATGTTTCGCACTGTGTCATTATTATTCTGTCTGTCTTAGTTATCTTATGTTTCCTACGTTGTTCAGTTCAATTCTATACTCATTGTACAGGTCGGACTCGATTATCTGAAGCATCGATTTTTTTTTCACCTGGATAATCGAATCTCCGGATAATCGAATCACTAGAAAAAAATCAAATCTGCAATAAAATGACGAAAAAATTATAATTAATTGCATATTATTCGGCAACTCGGCCGTACGAAAACTATTTTTTGTTAATTATTTTTGTTATATATGTTTGAACTTTATTTCTTTTTCTTTGCAAATATTCGATGCTTGATTTGTTCAATTCCACATGCGCTTTACTATTGTATATCCACAGCATGTGGAGATTAGACAAATCAAACATCCGAAAGATATTCAATTTGCAAAAAAGAGAGTTAACTGCGGTGGAGGTTGGTACTCGGTTTCTGATGGCTTTTCCGAAAATGTGACCTTTAAGTGGTCTTTGTTGTGTAGGGTTATCACGCCTATCTAGAGAGTAGGAGGTTGAGGGTTCGAGTCCTTCCAAGACACGTAAATTATTTTTCGCAAATTTCATATCAATTTGTCCATTTCGAAACATGTGCTGTGCATATGCATAGTCAAGATATTTAACCAAAAATTATGTTTTATTGTATTTGCAGTGGTGTAGTCAGACATTTTTTGGAAAAACCCTGATTAATCCGCCTAACGGTATCGGTGACTTTCTGGTATATAATGGAAAATAGTATTTTTGCCATAACTTTTGAGTCTATAGTACGATCCAGCCAATTTTCAATATGAAATGATGAGACAGGATTCCCATTTGAATCGAACTTGATGGTTGAGAATAGGTGCCAAAAAAAACTAGACTATTTACGCACTTTTTGTACAAAAAATAGTATTTTGGTCATTATTTCTGAACCCAAAGTTTGATCTAGTCAATTTTCAACAAAAAGCTATGAAACTTTTGAGTCAATTGTCCGATCTATCCATTTGTCAATAGGAAACAATATAAAGGCTCCCCCAGACCTGAGTGATTTCATCGCCTCAACGGCAAAAACTAGTCGCCGCGATTTTATCGTTGGGTCGCTGTATTTAGGCAATGTTCCAGTTACTCTTCCACTCCAACGGCGACAGAATCGCATTCGCCAAGCGTTAGAATCGCGTCGCAATTTTTCGGTCAAGTCACGTGTGTTAGGGAACTTAATAAGATTTCCCGTTAAATGCAACCAGTCGCAAGCAAATTGATAAGGATAAGTGCCAAAATGGGCCTCAATTCGCCGACCATAGACGGTCGGTAAATAATTCTATAAAGCTCTGAGACATCTAAAATATGTTTGTTTTTGGAGAAAACAACAGCCTTTCGGTATACTTTGTGTCCGAGGGAGACAAAAGTGGTCTTTCGAATCAAACATTAGGTAATGATCCGCGCATCAAATAGGCTAGATGTACCAGTTGTGGCTATAGCACCAGTTGTCGCACTAGTGCTTTATATGCCAAATGGCCAATCAAATCACCGCAAACCAAGTTCATATCGATAAAGCATATTCATATGATACGATAAAACCTTTGATCTCCTCCAAAGCAAGCAAAGCATAATTGTAAAAATTGATTTTGCCTTATTTTTTGCACCAGTTGTCGTACTAGTGGTCCCAATTTGGCCAATCCCATAAGAAAACAATGGGATTTGCCAAATAAGGAACCAAAATTAAGAATAGTGCCACAACTGGTGCATGCGTTCCTATTATGGATTAATCAATTTTGATGATTAAAACAAATTTTATTGTGGTTTTCACAGCTGTTCTAAGGAGCAGGAAGTAAAACCTTTCGCTTGATATATAAAGTTCACCCACACGCCTTTTACTTATTTTTAAAAAAATAGTTGTTCTTATGTATGGCGACAATTGGTACACCCACCCTAACCATTTACAGGTCCTTGCAATCTCTTCTTGGTAACGTGATTCCGTTTGTTGCTGAAGATGTTCTTCTGGAAATTCGCGATTTTTGCGTTACGTAATTAATGGATTATTCCTTAAAGGGTGATATTCTGCAAGATAAATTCCTTTAGGATAACTCCAATTGAAAGGTCATTATTGGTACTGATGGAGCATTTTGACTTGTTTTGCATCATCTTCAATGGCAATTGTACTAGAACAAAGCGTTTTATCACAACGTCGGTAGGGGAAATATTTCTGCCCCTTTTCTCGAATTTATATCAGGTGACGAGCAAATTGTTTTCATGTCTTGATATGATGAAGAAAAAGCCTTATGCTTTATGTCCATCGTCGTTAATTATAAATTGAGAGCGAATTCTGCAACCAATGTTATACATCCAAACACATCGTTTCATGGTGGCAAGGCTTCCACGGAAATGTTTTTTTTTTTCTTTATTAGGGAGGCTTTTAGCCCGAGGCTGGCTCGTCTCCGACCACGGAAAAGTTCTTGAAGCGAGAAATTTGTGGACATGTTCTGAAGAAAATAATTGATTCATACAAATAAAATAAATATGTAGAACAACCCTATTTCAGTCCCTCCCATACAAGCTACGTTCATATTTATTCATATAAACCTATTTTGTATGAATATAATAGTAATATAATCATTTGAGTTCATGAAGTTGATATACAAGCCTATAGTCAAATTTCAATATACAAAACGACCACTTTTTCATCCCTCCTACAACCTAGATACGCCACATTGTTAAAATAATCATAGTGTATATTATCCTACTGAAAATAAAAATTTAGAATTAAAAAATTTGAAGAAAAAAGATACTCCGGATAATCGAGTCTAAAATTCCGGATAATCGAACCCCGGATAATCGAGTCCCCGGATAATCGAGTCTCCGGATAATCGAGTCCGACCTGTAGATTATGTTACGTTTTGATGTCAGTTCATTGTCTCTATTGCTAAAGGTCACCTCCTCTCAGGCGAGTATCCTAGTTCAAGCGTATAAGTAAGTACCGCTTAAGAGTTAAGCAAACGTGAAAAAATGCAGAATGTCTTGATGATATTTTCTACTGGTTAATTCCTACCTAGCTATGTTTAAGCGTGGCTACGACTCATCATCATCAGGGAACGCCTCTGAAAAGTATTGCCGCATAGCAGAGATCATTATCACTGATGAAAAGGACCTCTACCTGTCTGCACCACCATTCAAGGCTCCAAGATACGATGTTCGTTGAATAACATGCACATGCGTAAAATTAGTGCATCAATGCCAGATTATATGTGACGCGGCATTAAACAAAAAATAGTCAACATGTGATATCACCACGACAGGATATGTCTTTGGTTGTCATATCAGTGCTAATGGCGTAAGCCCACCCATCGCGGCAAGATAACCTATCCGAGGGGAGGGAGAAATAATGTAAGAAAAATGCTTGAGAATATCATTTCAAGACCAAAGTCTCAAAACTACCCATACGCTTCTGCAAACAAAGACCCAAAGGACGACCCGACGAATCCAACAGCTCTCCCACGCAAACCAACACCATCAGCACGCACGCGAGGGTCTCTGCTGTTGACAGTGCTGGTCCGCGCGAGAGCGCCACCAGACTCCCGAAATCGACACTCGAGCTCGAGTCCCCGCCCACAAAGACAAGTCACTGTTCAAACGAATGTTCCGAAGGATACTCAATATAAGTTCCACCGGGAAGCCAAGCACCAGAGATTGAGGAAAATCAGAAAATCCAGCATCAGGCGTCTCGCGTCTGTTATTTAAGCAGAGAAGATGTTATAGGTGATATTCTCAATACGGCCGTTCAGAATGGTTCAGCGGATGTAAATTATGGATCATTATTAGGTCTTGTAATTTTGAACAAAACATTCTGAATACACGCGATAAACTATGAATATTATTATATCGGAGTTTTTAATTAGGGTCGCGAATCAAGTAAAAATACTGATAAGTATAAGTTTATAATTACTACCGACATTGTATTTGTGATCAAAACTGACATTGTGTTTTTAGTTAAAACTCAAGTATACTAAATACGTAACGGAATAAAGTAGTGTTATTAAAAAAATTATAATAATTTACATTATAAATTCTGATTAATATCAAGATACTGATCCAACATCACATCTTCAAGGGCTCCTCACAAGCTACACATTTCATTCAGGCACTTTAGAACGTCCATGTAGTAACTTGTTCACACTTGAAATCTGCCTCGACCAAGTTGGCAGAACGCGCCCTTACCCTTTCTGGAACCAAAGGGCAGGGGAGAACAAGTTGGATTATGACATCCAAATATGATTCTGGGAATATTGGTCACCTTAGGATCAGTTCCGAGGCCCTCGAAGAAGCCTCCGGGAGCATCAAAAACTGTTATTTTCTAAATGTCACAAATTATGGCAATAATC
>NW_026942785.1:0-2642 GCF_024139115.2 Armigeres subalbatus | reverse complement strand
TCTCAGTTCATCTCAGCTTACACCTTTTTCTAACACTATTCACATGGCAACAGCTGATCTTTGTTCTATTGCAGTCATGAGTCAGAGCTTACCAGGCTCTAAAAAAATCAGTCTTGTGCATCAAAACTCAGAAAATCTCCAACAATATTCTCTCCAGTTCATTTCAGTTTACTACTTTCTACATTTGACTATTCACGCATGGCAACAGCTGATCTTTGTTCATTACCTGCAGTCATGGGTAGAGCTTACCAGAGCTCTAGAAAATCAGTCTTTGCATCAAAATCCAGAAAATTTCCAACAATATTTACTCAGTTCATCTCAGCTTACACTTCGGCTAAGACTATTCACATGGCAACAGCTGATCTTGTTCAATGCAGTCATGCGGTAGAGCTTACCAGGCTCTAGAAAATCAATCTTGCACTCAAAATCATTAGAAAAATTTCCAACAATATTTCTCAATTCATCTCAGTTTACACTTTCTACGACTATTCACATGGCAACAGCGCCGAATCTTTGTTCATATTACAGTCATGAGTAAAGTAAAGAGCTTACCAGCTCTACCTAAAAATCAGGTCTTGCATCAAAAATCAGAAAATTTCCAACAATCATTCTCAGTTCATTTCAGCTTTACACTTTCTACCCACGACTATTCACATGCTTGGCAACAGGCTGATCTTGTTTCCTGCAGTCGTGGGGGCAGAGCCTGGAGGCTCTAGAAAATCGGTCTTGCATCAAAAATCAGAAAATTCTCCAACAATTATTCTCAGTTCTGTCTCCAGCTATTACACTTCTTCTAAGACTATTCACATATGGCAACAGCTTGCATTCTTGTTCGTATTACGGCAGTCATGGGTAGAGCTTTACTCAGGCTCTAGAAAATCAATCTTGCATCAAAATCAGAAAATTTCCAACAAATATTCTCAATTCATCTCAGTTTCTACACTTTCTACGACTATTATTCACAAGGCAAACAGCTGTTGATATCTTGTTCATGCAGTCATGAGTAGAGCTTACCAGGCTCTAAAAAATCAGATCTTGCATCAAAAAATCAGAAAATTTCCCCAACAATATTCTCAGTTCATTTCAGTTTACACTTTCTACGACTATTCATTCAAGCACAACAGCTGATCTTGTTCATGCAGTCATGAGTAGAGCTTACCTGAGCTCTAAAAAATCAGTCTTTCTAAATCAAAATCAGAAGAATTTCCAACAATATTCTCAGTTCATTTCAGTTTACACTTTCTACGATGACTATTCACATGGCAACAGCTGATCTTGTTCATTTGCAGTCATGCGGTAGAGCACACCAGAGCTCTAGAAAATCATGGGGTCTTGCATCAAAATCAGAAAATTTCCAACAATAATATTCTCAGTTCATCTCAGCTTTTACACTTTCTAAGACTATTCACACATGGCAACAGCTGGAATACTTGTTCATGCAGTCATGCGGTAAGAAGCTTACTTCAGAGCTCTAGAGAAAATCAATCTTGCATCAAAATTTAGAAGAATTTCCAACAATGATATTCTTTCAATTCATCTCTAGCTTACACTTTCTAAGACTATTCACATGGCAACAGCTGATCTTTTTCATGCAGTCATGGGTAAAAGCTTACCAGGCTCTAGAGAAAATCAATCTTGCATCAAATCAGAAAATTTCCAACAATATTCTCAGTTCATCTCAGTTTACACTTTCTACGACTATTCACATGGCAACAGCTGATCTTGTTCATGCAGTCATGGGTAGAGCTTACCAGGCTCTAGAAAATCAGTCTTGCATCAAAACCAGAAAATTTCCAACAATATTTTCAGTTCATCTCAGCTTACACTTTCTTAGACTGTTCACATGGCAACAGCTGATCTTGTTCATGCAGTCATGAGTAGAGCTTACCAGGCTCTAGAAAATCAGTCTTGCATCAAAACCAGAAAATTTCCAACAATATTCATCTCAGTTTACATTTTCTACGACTATTCACATGGCAACAGCTGATCTTGTTCATGCAGTCATGGGTAGAGCTTACCAGGCTCTAGAAAATCAGTCTTGCATCAAAATCAGAAAATTTCCAACAATATTCTCAGTTCATCTCAGTTTACACTTTCTACGACTATTCACATGGCAACAGCTGATCTTGTTCATGCAGTCATGGGTAGAGCTTACCAGGTTCTAGAAAATCAGTCTTGCATCAAAATCAGAAAATTTCCAACAATATTCTCAGTTCATCTCAGTTTACACTTTCTACGACTATTCACATGGCAACAGCTGATCTTGTTCATGCAGTCATGGGTAGAGCTTACCAGGCTCTAGAAAATCAGTCTTGCATTAAAACCAGAAAATTTACAACAATATTCTTAATTCATCTCACTTTCTAACACTACTCACATGGCAACAGCTGATCTTGTTCATGCAGTTATGGGTAGAGCTTACCAGGCTCTAAAAAATCAGAAAATTCCCAACAATATTCTCAGTTCATCTCAGTTTACACTTTCTTACACTTTACACGTGGCAACAGCTGATCTTGACCAGATAATTTCTAACAATAACCTCATTACATTCAATTACATTATACTATCTGTTTCTATATACAATGTCTCATCCTATCTTTGTCATGCAGCCATAGACAGAGCCTATCACTTGAAATTAAATT
>NW_026942784.1:0-20192 GCF_024139115.2 Armigeres subalbatus | reverse complement strand
ATCCATCAATAAATTTGTTATTCTGTCTGCAGTGTTGACCTCCAAGTATACCGATATTGATTGGTGTGCTAAAAGAAGGTGCTAGGAATCGCCATATTATTGAAGGCCGCGTAATTAATTATCCGTAGTCCGCTTTCCTTCGTCAACCAGTGGGCGCTGAACTTTGCAATAGTCTTTCTGAACTCCTCCCCCTGTCCAACCTGAGCAGAGCATTTACATGACCTATGATGATTTTGACGTATTGGCTTAGGCAGCTTTCGAATTTATGTTTGAGCTGTGCGTAGAATGCGTCCTTATAATATTCAGTGCTTCCGGAGTTGGCTATGGACGATGATTATGCTATAGTTTTCGGATTTTCAACCTCTTAATGATCGGTTACCATCCGATCACGCTCCTTTGCATATCGCCCATCACGTTGAAAAATGTTTCCAGCTTGCGTGTGTTGCCGCAGCTCTGGTAGATGGCGATAACTTCTAATCATTCGCACCATTGATCCCTTCCAACACACCCCCTGCAACGCTACGATGCCAAATCCGCGGTCTTACAGCACATCGACGTGTATGCGTGTGCTTCCGGTGAAGTTGAGATTCGCAGTTTCCCGAACCGAACTTCTAGTCCCTAGTCTCACCGAAATTCTTAGTTTTCGAATATGCGCCCTCAAAATAGTCTTATTGTATGAGCGCCCCCTTAAAAAATAGGCGACTAAGTACCCCATGTTTTACGACGACAGGGCTGCTGGTGAAGTAACTCGAATAGGACCAAATGGTCAACAAAGCCGTATTGATCTGTCTTTATGTTCTAATTCACTATCGTTAGATTGCACGTGGAAGGTTATCCAAGATCCCCACGGTAGTGACCATATGCCAATAGCCACCACCATTAAAAGTGGCTATCAAGAATCTGAGCCAGTTAATGTTCCTTTCGATCTCACGAAGAACATTGACTGGCAAAAATTTGCATCGGCGGTAAAAATTGGTATTGAATCAACTGATACTCTTCCACCTTTGGATGAATATCGATTCCTTACTGAGTTGATTCAAAAGAGCGCACTAGAAGCTCAGAAACGACGTGTTCCAAGTACATCTGTCATAAGAAGACCAGCCACTCCTGGATGGGATGATGAATGTACTAAGTTGTATTCTGAGAAATCTGATGCCTTCAATGCCTTTCGTAAACACGGAAGGTCCGAGCTTTTTGAAGAGTATTTGAGGCTTGAAAGAAAGCTCAAAAATCTTCTCAAGGCTAAAAAACGTAGCTACTGGCGACGACGTTTTGTCGAGGGACTATCGCGAGAAACCTCAATGACAACACTTTGGAAAACGGCCCGCAACATGCGGAACCGCATTTCCACCAACGAGAGTGAAGAATACTCCAACCGATGGATATTCAATTTCGCAAAAAAGGTCTGTCCAGATTCCGTACCAGCAGAACCGCTATTTCGAGAATCAATCACTGATCCCGGTTCTTTGGATGGGCCATTCTCAATGCTGGAACTTTTTATGTCTCTTCTTTCATCGAATAACTCTGCTCCGGGATGCGATAACATCAAATTCAATCTTCTTAAAAATCTCCCAGATATCGCAAAAGACGGTTACTTGACCTGTACAACTGTTTCATGGAGTACAACATCGTACCACCAGAATGGCGACAGGTCAAAGTAATAGCTATTCAAAAGCCTGGAAACCAGCGTCTGATTACAATTCCTACCGACCGATTGCCATGCTTTCATGCATGAGAAAGTTATTGAAAAAAATGATCCTTTCAAGAATCGACCATTGGGTTGAACAAAATGCATTACTCTCAAATACTCAGTTTGGATTTCGTAAAGGTAAAGGAACAAATGATTGTCTAGCGTTGCTCTCTTCAGATATACAGCTGGCCTTTGCGCACAAGGAGCAATTGGCTTCAGTATTCTTGGATATTAAGGGCGCTTTTGATTCAGTTTCCATAAAGGTGCTGTCAGACAATCTGCACAGTAATGGATTGCCCGTTATTTTGAATAATTTCTTGTACAATTTGTTGTCAGAAAAACAAATGAATTTTACACTCGGCACTCTGACAACTTCCAGAAATAGTTACATGGGTCATCCCCAAGGTTCCAAGTCCCTTGCTTTATAATTTCTATGTTAAAGATATTGACAATTGTTTGGAAGGACAATGCACGCTCAGACAACTTGCAGATGATGCCGTGGTCTCTCTAAGAGGTCCAAGTGCAGCTGTCTTGCAAGGACCATTGCAAAGTACCCTAGATAATCTGACTGTTTGGGCCAGACATTTGGGGATCGAGTTTTCACCGCAAAAAACTCAGTTGGTTGTGTTTACTAAGAAGCGGTACCCTGCTCAACTGAAACTAAAGCTGTTGAATGATGACATCAACCAATCTTTATCTTCTAAATACCTTGGGGTCGTGTTTGATTCTAAATGCACCTGGAGACTTCATATTGAGTATTTGATAGAGAAATGCCGGAAAAGGATCCATTTTCTACGTTCTATCTCCGGAACATGGTGGGGTGCTCACCCGGAAGACCTCATCAAACTCTATAGAACGACTATTCTCTCTGTTTTAGAGTACGGCTCCTTCTGCTTCCTCTCAGCAGCTGTTAGCCACCTTATCAAATTGGAACGAATTCAATATCGTTGTTTGCGTATTGCCCTTGGCTGTATGCATTCAACGCATAACATGAGCCTGGAGGTGCTTGCTGGAGTCACTCCTTTAAAGCACCGTTACTGGGAGCTCTCATTAAGAATACTAATCAAATGTGGAACAAGTAACACACTTGTCTTACACAACTTCGATAATATGCTTGAACTGCTTCATCGGTCAAGATTCTTAAGAGTTTATCTCAACTACATATCGTCAGATCTTTGTCTTCCATGTTATACTCCCCCTCGAGTTGACTTCACCAATGACAGTTTCTCAATTGAATACGATCTGTCCATGAAACATGCTATTCAAGGAATACCAGATCATCTTCGAAATCTTTCAATTCCCTCCATTTTTTCTGAAAAATATGAACATGTCAATTGCAACAACAGATATTTCACTGGTGGTTCTCGCATTAACGGATCCACTGGCTTCAGTGTTTTCAATGTAACTTCAACCACCTTCCGAAAACTTCAGGAACCGTGTTCGGTTTATGTTGCTGAGCTGGCAGCAATTAACTTCGCTTTGGGGATAATTTCCAATCAGCCCGTAGACCATTATTTCATCTTCTCGGATAGTCTTAGTTCTATCGAGGCACTCCGGTCGATGAAACCTGTTAAGCACGCATCTTACTTTCTTACAAACATAAGAGAGCAGATGCGTGTTTTGGTCGAAAGATCATTCAAGATTACCTTTGTTTGGGTCCCTTCTCACTGCTCAATCTACGGCAATGAGAAGGCAGACTCGCTGGCAAAGGAAGGTGAGGTTTATGATAGACAATTCTCGAGCAACGAGTTTTTCCCATTAGTCCGTCAGAGTACTCTTCAAAGTTGGCAAAGAAATTGGACACACAACGAACTTGGACGGTGGCTATTTTCTATAGTTCCAAAAATTTCTGGGCGAGCGTGGTTCAGAGGTGAGGAATTAAGTCGAGGCTTAATTCGCGTGATGTCGAGACTTATGTCCAATCACTATTCACTAAACGCACATCTGTACAGAATAAACCTTGTCGATAGCAACTTATGTAGGTGCGGAGCCGGTTATGATGACATCGATCACGTAGTTTGGTTCTGCTCGGGAAACGACGTCTCCAGAGAGCAATTATTGGATACCCTAGTGGCCCGAGGTAAACAACCCTTCCAGGAAATAAGAGGTTTTTTTGGGGATCGTGATGTGGGCTATATGCAAGCCATTTATAGTTTTCTTTGTTCCTCTGACATAAAAGTCTAATACATTTGTTTTTTCTTCAAGTTTTTTTTGTTTTGTCTGTCCCGTAGAGCGCCGTAGCTCTGACCGTCCAGAAGATGCTTCCATTCGAACCATTTTTTGATCACGACGACACACCACATCGTCCCCGACGCCAAATGACCGGATGAGCTGCTGAAATTCCTTGATTATAATGATTCCCTGATTCCCGAATCCTAATTCCCGTCCATCCTTAAACATTGTAAACCTAACCTCGAGTCACCACGAGTACGTTGGCTTATTTCCCTCTCTTACTAATTTAATAATAAGATTTTGTCGATTGTACATATCTCAAAGAAACGTGGCTCCGTAAAGTGTTATACACGCCTGAGCCTACCAAATAAAAGAAATTGGAAAAAAAAAATATTTCGCTAAATGGGATTTGAGGCAAATAGAAATATGTACATTATACTGATGGAATCGGGTTTCCAGGAACATTAATTTCAATATGTCCAAAAACTCCCAAAAATTCATCTGCTGGGCTCATCTTCCTGAATAGTGAAGTTGGATATGTCGCAGGATCCGCAGCCAACTATAAATCGTTTGAGAGACTGCGAGAACCAGGCAACATGGAACATTACCGGATATGGCCAATGATTCAAAAAGCATCTTGCTGGGTCTCGGAGCTAATCTGAATTCATTAATTTCCCTGAGGAAACCAGTTTTTGGGAAACACTTTCGAGCGAATGCGGACAAAATTTTAGAAATTTCTTTAGTTTTTCTTATTTTTCAAAATCGTGAAGTTTGATTCGTCGCAAGATGGGTTTCGGAGCTAATCGTAATTTGTCCACTTCTCTGTGGGAACCAGGTTCCCGGGAACACTTCCGGGCGTGGCCAATGTATCCAAAACCTCTCAAAAATTAATTCATTCAGGGGTCGTTCAACAATGATGTCACAGGTTTTAGGGGGGGAGGGGGTCCAAGATGTTGTGACAGTACATGTACTAGGTATACAAAAAAGCGTGTCAGAGGGGGGAGGGGTAATGCAATCCAAAAAAGTAGTGGACGTCATATTTGAATCGCCCCTCATCCTATCTTCACTCATCCTAAATCACGAAGTTTGATATGTCGCAAAATGGGGATATGAGCTAATCGAAATGTGTCCACTTCCCTGAGTAGGGTTTGAATCCAAAGGAGAATGAGAAAATCTCTCACTTATTATGTCTGTATACACTCTCGATAGGTAGCATACCGTGAGAGACGTTTTTCGGTAGCTGTTACGATAATGAACTGATTCGGGGGGCTACAACCCATGATAAATTTCTTTTAATAAGCCCCAATTACGGGGGGCACTGGTTCTGATGATGCATTCAACTTGTTTTACATAGCTGTGCAAAAAAAATATAGTCCCCAACATGAAATGAGCGAGAACAAAGCGTTTTTATCAAACCCCGTCGCTGGGAGTAGAGATGTCGTAAAATCCCGATTAATCGATTAGTTACTAATCGATTACTCTTGATTCTTGTCGATTATTGAATCGATTAATCATTGTATAGTAATCGATTCAAAATTAATCGATTATCACAACGATGAATCGATTAATCAAAATAATCAATCAATTTTCGACATCCTTAAGATGTCGTAAAATTCTGATTAATCGATTAGTAACTAATCGATTACTCACGATTCATCTCGATTATTGAATCGATTAATCGTTGGGTAATAATCGATTCAAAATTAATCGATTATCACAACGATGAATCGATTAATCGAAGTAATCGATTAATTTGCGACATCTCTAGCTGGGAGCCGCCTATCCGAATCAGTTTTTTCCAACTTGTATAATACAAGTGCGATAGTTTTGTTTCCATGACATGTTATGACCAGGCTTGACAAAACTCCTCAAACTCGCTAGAGTCAAATAAATCATCATCGGCAAAATGCTGCCTTCACATCCTCACAATTGAGTGGAAGCGTAAAAAAGCAGAGGTATAAAAAACAGAGTGAGGAAAAGCGACATAAAAACACATGTGAGTGAGGCGTCGGGCGAAAGAGCACTCATTGATCAAGGAGCTAGACTTTACTAAGGTGGCGCAGATCATCGCTGCGTGCCGCTAGTTCTCTCTTTTACTCTTTCACTGATCTTATGCTGCGAAATGGTGAGTTGACATCTGGGCAGGGGCGTCTAACATAGCTCTGGTCCTCACAAGTTCCAATACTCACGCTTCCACGGGTCTTCCGATGACAATTGACCGCCAGCTAAGGGTTGCGTACTTAGCTGGTAGTGCAGCCTGGGCACTGTTGTCCTTCTGACATCAGCTAGAGTGGGAGGGTGCGTCCTGTGGGGTCTGCCTAGGATGTGGTGGGGTTCGACAGTGGGCTCTGTTGAACTCCTATAAAAAGCTGCATGTGTCCCCAAGCAGGCCCTATCAAAGCAACCGTGTGCCGCTCAAAGCGCACTAGCCTAGTCCTGGTGTTGGGTGGGACTTTAAACAAATTTGACCCGACTGACCGAGCGTCTGTTCACCAAGGAGGTGCGGCTCCAACAGCGTCTGTTCTGCCATCCATCGGCTGAGTATGAAATGCTATTCCCCGGAAGCTATACCTAAGACGGCAGCCCCATCCCGGTGGATAGGGAACCTTGGGCCAACAACCTACTGTTCCCGAAACATCAATTTGTTCGAGAATCCGATAATGAAAGAATACGGACTGATTTTACGGCAACGACTCTTAACGCGAAACAACGGACACGAATAGGAACATGGAACGTTTTAACCCTAGCCCAGCAGGGTAAATTGGCACAACTTGCCAATGAGGCACGCCGCATGAAGCTTGAGATCCTGGGACTGAGTGAAGTCCGTTGACCAAACTTTGGAGAACACAGAACGCCGTCGGGACAAGTTCTGCTATACTCTGGTTTACGAGGTGAACACGCTCCCCGGCATCGCAGAGTTGGCTTCCTACTAAGCGCTCAGGCACACTCTGCGCTTATGAAGTGGGAACCTATAAGTGAAAGGATAATCGTTGCCAGATTTAGAACACGGGTCCGAAACCTTACTATAATCCAATGTTATGCGCCAACCGATGCTGCCGATCTGCAAGACAAAGAGAACTTCTACAGTCAACTCAATGCCGTCGTAGATAGAATCCCGAAGGGTGATATCAAGATCTGTTTGGGCGACTTCAATGCGAAGATCGGATCCGAAAACTCGAACCATGAGCGCATTATGGGACGCCATGGTCTCGGAGAAATGAGCGAAAACGGAGAGCTGTTCGCAGAATTTTGTGGTAATAACGACATGGTGATCGGGGGATCGCTCTTCCCTCATCGACCGGTTCACAAGGTCACATGGGTCTCCCGTGACGGCTTTACAGAAAATCAAATCGACCACATCTGCATCAGCCGAAAATGGAAACGGAGCCTTCTTGATGTACGGAATAAACGTAGTGCCGATATCGCGTCTGATCATCACCTCCTCATCGGCGAAATACGCCTGCGCATTGCGCGGATTCGTCGGCAGGAGGAAAGAGTTGGACGACGATTCAACACACGCCGACTGGAAGATGCCACGGTGAAACGGTCCTTCGCTGAAGAACTGGAGACGCGTGCTGCAGATATTCCGGAATGTGGCAGCGTGGAAGACCAATGGACCGCCATCAAGAATGCTTTCATCACCACCAGCGAGAATAATCTGGCCACCACCAGCGAAATAATCAGCGAGTCCCTTTACTTGGTATTCATTGACTACGAAAAAGCTTTCGACCGTCTCAATCACGAGAATATGTGGGGCGCCCTGAGACGCAAGGGAGTTCCTGAGAAAATCATCGGCCTCATCGAGGCACAGTACGAGGCCTTCTCGTGTAGAGTGCTGCACAATGGGGTCTTGTCCGACCCTATCCGGGTTGTAGCTGGTGTGAGGCAAGGATGTATTCTATCACCGTTGCTGTTCCTCATCGTAATCGACGAGATTCTGGTAGATGCGATTGACCGTGAACCAAACAGCGGGCTGTTATGGCAGCCTATAACCATGGAGCACCTAAATGACTTCGAAATGGCGGATGATGTTGCACTCCTCGCGCAACGGCGCTCTGATATGCAGAGTAAGCTCAACGACCTTGCCGAGCGCTCCTCTTCGGCAGGTTTAGTCATCAACGTCAACAAAACCAAATCTTTGGATGTAAACATGGTAACTCCTTCCAGTTTCACAGTAGCCGGGCAACCAGTGGAGAATGTTGAAAGCTTCCAATATCTTGGTAGCCAAATGGCGTCAGACGGCGGTACCAAGATCAACATAGGCGCACGGATCAAGAAAGCAAGGGCTGCCTTTGCGAGTTTAAGAAATATCTGGAAAAACAGGCAGATAAGTGACCGCACCAAAATACGAATTTTCAACTCTAACGTGAAATCTGTGCTGTTATACGCTAGCGAAACATGGTGTGTATCAGTGGAGAACACTCAACGGCTGCAGGTGTTCATTAACAGATGCCTGCGGTATATAATTCGGGCCTGGTAGCCTCACAACTGGATTTCAAACAACGAGCTCCATCGTCGTTGTCACCAGAGGCCGATAGCAACAGAAATTCGGGATCGGAAGTGGGGCTGGGTCGGCCACACTCTACGTAGGGGCGGAAACGAAATCTGTAAACAAGCATTAGACTGGAACCCAGCGGGACATCGCAGCAGAGGCAGACCCAGAGGCTCACGGCGGCGAAGCCTCAATAAAGAAATAAAAGAAGTCGACCGAAATCTAACCTGGCAACAGGTTAAAGCGATAGCCGGGCAACGCTCAGGATGGAGATCTTTCAAGTCGGCCCTTTGCACCACCGGAGGTGTACAGGATCCATAAGTAAGTAAGTAAACTGATCTTATGCAACGTCATCTTGGTCATCTTGCTTTCAAAATCTTGCTTTCAAAACCATGAATATTGATTTGTCGCAAGATGGGCTACGGAGCTAATCGTAATTCGTCCACTTCCCTGGGGCAACCAGGTTTCCGGAACATCTGGAACCATATCCTGGTGGATGGACCTAGCACTAGATAAAAGTTCAAATCAGTAATTTTAAGAGCACATAGATAAGATATTTTACCTTTTACTGTATAGTTTAGTTCACTAATATAAAATAGTTTTTTTTTTGTTGAGGCGAGAAACCACTGCGTCCACTAATTGAACTTTTGTGGTGAACCCCTATTTAATATTACGCGTCAAAAAGGCTGGAAAATCAATTGATGATAACCAACTAGGCATTATGACGCGTCTTCTCCCAGTCAGGTGAGATGGCTTCGATAAAACCAACCACCCTTTTGGGATTTATGGTCAAAACCTCTTCCGGTTGCATGTATGCACCATTTAAGAATTTAGACCTTCGTTTATATAATGCAACGCAATTGCAAAGCAGATGCACCGATGTTTCACGTTCCATGTTACAGAAACGACATATATCACTTTGGACCAGGCCTATATTTTTTAAATGATATCTAATCAGACAGTGCCCAGTTACTAGGCCCGTGAAAATACTTAGAGCACGTTTGTTTAGTTCGAGTAGCCTTCTTGTAATTATGACGTTAGGCACAATAAAACTTTTTGATTGACCACATGTTGTGACGTTTGTCATCACCCTTTGTTCTTCCCATCTTTTGAGTTCAATTTTTATCGTACAATACGATACTTCACAGAAAGGCTCTGGGCCAATAAACTGTAAATTGGAACCTTGTTTTGCCTTATTTTGATAAAATAGTTGCGTTCGTTTTAATTTAAATATAGTTTTAGTTCAAGTTTAACGATTTATTTATAGTTCGATTCAATGATTCGTGTAGCTCAATATTCGTAGCACGACTTTCGGTGTCAATCCTGGAACAATACCCTATTGTAATGCCCTACTCCAGTGGTCCCCAGCATGCTTACTATCAAGGGCCACATTGCAATTTTGAACTGTTGAAGCGGGCCGCCTCGATGATACTGTCAATATTACTGTTTCTGCTCTTTCAGACTTGAAAGGATGTTTTTTTGCATCGCTATCCTTTTGGATCAGTTTGCAGGAAGTATTCTAAGCTATTTTTCTAAATAATCAAATGGTCGGAGGTCTGCTAAGTGCCAATGGAAAATCATCCAATTTTTCGCACAAAACAACGCAACGTGTATACTAACTCGTATTAGTAATCGAAGATATTTTCTATCACATAAGCGCAAACAGAGTTATATGAATATTGATAGTCTAAAAGTCGCTTGGCCCCTTGTCCCCTATAAATTGTCACGCAAATAACGATAGCATGTTTTATTCTTCTTATTGGCATTACATCCCCACACTGGGACAGAGCCGCCTCGCAGCACAGTGTTCATTAAGCACTTCCACAGTTATTAACTGCGAGGTTTCTAAGCCAGGTTACCATTTTTGCATTCGTATATCATAAGGCTAACACGATGATACTTTTATACCCAGGGAGGTCGAGACAATTTCCAATTCGAAAATTGCCTAGACCGGCACCGGGAATCGAACCCAGCCACCCTCAGCATGGTCTTGCTTTGTAGCCGCGCCTCTTACCGCACGGCTAAGGAGGGCCCTTGATAGCATGTTTTAAAAGTGTTTTAAAGCCAGGTAAAAATTTCAGCAGCGTTGCCTAATACTTTGTAAATTGTTAATTACTTTAATGCTGTCAATTTTGTCCCAGGAGCTGGCCAAACGGTAAAAATCAGAGCTTCGCTGAACAAAGGCGAAGGTGGTTACGTACCAAGCGCGTGCCGCGATCGTATGCTGTTCAGTCCGCAGTGTTACCAACTTCACCGCTTGCCGGTTGCACAAGCATAGCAAGGAGAAGGAAGCTGGCAGAATGAGTCTCGTATACACCTCGCTCCAAAAGGATACCTCACATACTTGAGTAAATCTCATTTTATTTATTCAGACTAAGGTCGGAATGGCCTGTGCGGTATATAAGAGTCTTCTCCATTCGGCTCGGTCCATGGCTACACGTCGCCAACCACGCAGTCTACGGAGGGTCCGCAAGTCATCTTCCACCTGATCGATCCACCTTGCCCGCTGCGCACCTCGCCTTCTTGTACCCGTCGGATCGTTGTCGAGAACCATTCTCACCGGGTTATTGTCCGACATTCTGGCTACGTGCCTGGCCCACCGCAGTCGTCCGATTTTCGCGGTGTGAACGATGGATGGTTCTCCCAGCAGCTCATGCAACTCGTGGTTCATTCGCCTCCTCCACGTACCGTCCGCCATCTGCACCCCACCATAGATGGTACGCAGCACTTTCCTTTCGAAAACTCCGAGTGCGCGTTGGTCCCCCACGAGCATCGTCCAGGTCTCGTGTCCGTAGAGGACTACCGGTCTAATGAGCGTTTTGTAGATTGTCAGTTTGGTACGGCGGCGAACTCTATTCGATCGGAGCGTCTTGCGGAGTCCAAAACATGCACGATTTCCAGCCACTATACGTCTCCGAATTTCTCTGCTGGTATCATTTTCGGCAGTCACCAGAGAGCCCAAGTACACAAATTCTTCTACCACCTCGATTTCGTCACCACCGATGCCAACTCGTGGTGGGTGGCTCACATTGTCTTCTCTTGAACCTCTTCCTATCATGTACTTCGTCTTCGACGTGTTGATGACTAGTCCCATCCGCTTGGCTTCCCTCTTCAGTCTGATGTAGGCTTCCTCCATCTTCTCAAAGTTACGTGCCATAATATCTATGTCGTCAGCGAAGCCAAATAGCTGGACGGACTTATTGAAAATTGTACCACTCGTGTTAATCCTTGCTCTTCGTATTACCCCTTCCAAAGCGGTGTTGAATAGCAGACACGAAAGACCATCACCTTGCCGTAACCCTCTGCGGGTTTCGAAGGGACTCGAGAATGTTCCTTGAAACTCGAACTACGCACATCACCCGATCCATCGTCGCTTTGATCAACCGTGTCAGTTTATCCGGAAATCGGTTTTCGTGCATTAGCTGCCATAGCTGGTCCCGATCGATTGTATCATATGCGGCTTTGAAGTCGATGAATAGATGATGAGTGGGCACGTTGTATTCGCGGCACTTCTGCAGTACTTCTGCAGCGTTCGCCCATAAAACCTGCCTGGTACTGCCCCACGAATTCCTCTGCAATTGGTGCTAGTTGACGGCATAAAATTTGGGAGAGTACCTTGTAGGCGGCGTTCAGCAATGTGATTGCGCGGTAGTTGCTACAATCTAGCTTATCGCCCTTTTTGTAGATGGGACACACGACACCTTCCATCCACTGCGGCAAAACTTCCTCCTTCCAAACCTTGATAATGGCCCAGTACAGCGCTCTAGCCAGTGCCTCACCACCGTATTTAAATAGCTCTCCTGGTAGTTGGTCAACCCCAGGGGCTTTGTTGTTCTTCAGCCGGCCAATCTCCTCCTGGATTTCCTGGAGATCCGGAGCCGGTAGAATTATGTCCTGCGCGCGTTCCCCCAGGTCCATCACCATACCGCCATCTTTGTCTGCCACATCGCCATTCAGGTGTTCTTCGTAGTGCTGCCGCCACCTTTGGATCACCTCACGCTCGTTCGTAAGAAGGTTCCCGTTTATGTCCTTACACATATCAGGCTGTGGCACGTAGCCCTTACGTGAACGGTTCAACTTCTCGTAGAACTTTCGTGTGTTATTAGCGCGGTACAGTTGCACCGTCTCTTCACGGTCTCGATCTTCCTGCTGGCGCTTTTTCCTCCGGAAAATCGAGTTTTGTCTGTTCCGCGCCTGTTTATAACGTGCCTCGTTCGCCCTCGTACGGTGTTGCAGCAATCTCGCCCATGCTGCATTCTTCTCTTCTACTAACTGCTCACATTTGCCGTCATACCAGTCGTTTCTCTGTTCCGGGGCACCGTGCCAAGTGCAGCGGTTGCGGTGCTACCAATGGCGGATCGAATATCTCTCCAGTCATCTTCAATAGAGATGGGCGAACGCTCACGAGCCGTTCATTTGAGCCGGTTCGCGAGAAGGAGCGAACGAGCCACGACTCTATAATTTTGAGCCGCGGCTCTCGAATGAATGGTTAAAACGTAAAAGTGTAGTAATAGCTTAAAAATAACGATAGCTAGTTCCCTCATTCAGTCGTTTAATTTTGGTGTTAAAGAAAGGTTCACACCTCTAGAATCTTGCTAACGGATTTTTTTTCGTAATCGTAAATTCTGCCCATTTTGAATACATGGGTGGCCAAATTAAATGTCCGATGCCTTTGGGACCCATGATCTGGTTGTTTGGCATCAGTAACTGTAGCTCGAAAATATTAACGTGCAAGTAAGATTGGTAATTTTTGCATGCGCTAAAGTAGAGACAATGCTTAAATTAATTAATTGTACGTTAAGGAAGTATTACACCTCGGGTAAAATTTCCGGAACAGTTTTGACTCCCATGTTAAAATAAAGGCCGGAATTTCGATTTTCTGTGTCGGAACCCTATCAAAAGCCTTGATCCTGCCGTTTTGAAAATATGGGGGAAAATACTAGGAGAAGATGCTACATTTACGCCGGAAATCATCAAGAAACTTTGTTATGAACTGCTTGCAGGCTTGATTAGGCGATATGGAAATTTGTAGATAATTCAAAAACTAAAACTAGCGACAGTCATAGAATTGGCTTAATTTGATCACTGCAAATGATTGATGTGTAGCTCAGCAAGATTCTAGATTCAAATGAATCATCGATTAATGCAATTATCGAAGGTGACAAAAACTTCGCTGAATCTCACTTGTCGGGAATGAGCGTTTCGATCTTATGATATGTAGAACGATAAAAATTTACCCGAGTGAAATCGAAGAGCAAAGAGCATATACCTTCTCACAGTTTTCTGATTCTAAATGTACAAGGATTTAGACGAACTTTTGACTGGACGAATTTGAATTTGTAAACAAGCACTTAAACATCGATAAAAACAGAGAGATATAAAAAACAGTTTGCTTTTATGCTTCATTCGCAAAAAAAACTTTGTAACGAGTCAATGAGCCACTCAAATGAGTCGGCTCATTCAAGTGAACGCTTGGCTCAGAGCCGCTCTCTTATTTGAACCATTTTGCCCATCACTAATCTTCAAGAGACGCTGCGCCTAGCTGCTCTTCCGTTGGGAGTGCCACTTCCAGCTGCTGCGCGTATTCTTGGGCTAGTCTACCGTCTTGTAGCCGCCCAATATTAAGCCGCGGCGTCCGACTTCGACGCGTGTTGTACACCGTCGAGAGTTTTGAGCGCAGGCATACTGCAACGAGGTAGTGGTCGGATTCAATATTCGCACTGCGGTAAGTGTGGACGTTCGTGATGTCGGAGAAGAATTTACCGTCGATTAGAACGTGGTCGATTTGGTTTTCCGTTTCTTGGTTAGGTGATCTCCATGTGGCCTTATGGATATTTTGCGGGGAAAGAAGGTGCTTCGGACTACCATTCCGCGGGAGGCTGCGAAGTTTATGCATCGTTGGCCGTTGTCATTCGATACGGTGTGCAGACTATCCGGTCCGATGACCGGTCTATACATTTCCCCCCTTCCTACCTGCGCGTTCATGTCACCGATGACGATTTTGACGTCCCGCAGTGGGCATCCATCGTATGTCTGCTCCAGCTGTGCGTAGAACGCTTCTTTCTCGTCGTCGGGTCTCCCTTCGTGTAGGCAGTGCACGTTGATGATGCTATAGTTGAAGAAACGGCCTTTTATCCTCAGCTTGCACATCCTTCCATTGATTGGCTGCCACCCAATCACGCGTTGGCGCATCTTACCCAGCACTATGAAGCCGGTTCCCAGCTCGTTGGTGGTGCCACAGCTTTGGTAGAAGGTAGCCGCTGATGCCCGCTTTTCCACACTTTCTGTCCTGTCCAGCAAATCTCCTGCAGCGCCACGACGTCGAAGTTGCGGGGATGTAATTCGTCGTAGATCATCCTGTCGCAACCTGCGAAACCTAGCGACTTGCAGTTCCATGTTCCAAGCTTCCAATCGTGATCCTTTATTCGTCGCCTAGGTCTTTGCCGATTATATCGAGTCGCATTATCTCTTATATTGTTCGTAATTATTGGTTTTCCAGGCGGCTTATTGGGCCTGCGCAAACCTCCTGTCTCGCCGGAGGGCCATCGTGTCAGGGCTGTTTAGCGTCCCACCTAACGCCAGGACTTGGGCTTGTGCGCTTTGAGCGGCACACGGTCGCTTTGGTGGAGCCTACTTGCGGATACATGCAGCTTTTTATAGAGGTTTAACAGGGCCCACTGTCAAACCCCACCACATCCTAGGCAAACCCCACAACTCGCAGATGACCTGGGGAGGGATCGTCAAGCCCTTGGACATAGTCCCTGCTGCCCTGAGTAAATCTGCATTCCGAATATCAATTGTATTATCTGAAACCTTCTCTTAATCTATATTGGAGCAAGGAAAAAAATTGATTCCGTTCAGTATTTTCAGTAGATTAAAATACGTTGGCTTGATAATTGATAGTCAACGTGTTTCCTGGAGTTGATTATCTAGCTATTTTTCAGTTGATTTCCGCCGAGCCCTTACTTATTTTTGAGAATAAAAGCATCCCTACGGCGGAGCAGTGTGAAGCTGTATTAATCTTACATAAGGCTCAACAATTAGCTCTAGCCGAGTCAAGTACGTCGAGTCAAGTACGAGACACTGAAAACGACCACACAGATGTAGTCGAAATACGTATCTACAAAGATATCGAAATAATTGGTGGAATTAAATAGAGAGTACTAAACTCGTCTTAGACGGTCGTTTAAATATGATAAGAAAAAAATTGCTATTTTTATAGCACGGGGCAATAACATCGAAGTATGTTTGCTGTTAGCTCACATATGAAGTGATGAATTTCATTAATCATGATATTATCAATTTCCCACCTTATCGGCCGCGACGATTTGAAATCGACGGAAAACAAATTGACGCCAAAATCGTCGCCAGCAGAAATGGCCATAAGATCTGCCAAATCAACTGTGGACAAAATTTTATATACTCAATAATCACATTATTTCCTAAAATTGAGCCCTGTTTTTAATGCAGATTGACTTTATTTTCTAATAAAACTAACATAATTTTAGAATAAAGATGTTGGCGACGATTTTGATAGTGCCTAAAAAATGGTCGGCGCGTTTTGTTACCAAGGAAACAGACAATAACACCGTTCATGCTTTATATCGCCCTTCAACAACATAATAATTCAAACTTGATAGAATACTCGACTGCAATAAAAAAAAATTAACACAATAAAAAACTATTCTATGTATAATGCTTAATTTATTTATTTATTTTCATCTTTGGTTCAAAACCACACAGACTACAGTATCTTAATCCTATTTTTGAAGAGAAGCTTATTTATTTATTTATTCAGACTAAGGCCGAAGTGGCCTGTGCGGTATATAAGAGTCTTCTCCATTCGGCTCGGTCCATGGCTACACGTCGCCAACCACGCAGTCTACGGAGGGTCCGCAAGTCATCTTCCACCTGATCGATCCACCTTGCCCGCTGCGCACCTCGCCTTCTTGTGCCCGTCGGATCGTTGTCGAGAACCATTTTCACCGGGTTATTGTCCGACATTCTGGCTACGTGCCCGGCCCATCGCAGTCGTCCGATTTTCGCGGTGTGTACGATGGATGGTTCTCCCAACAGCTGATGCAATTCGTGGTTCATTCGCCTCCTCCACGTACCGTCCGCCATCTGTACCCCACCATAGATGGTACGCAGCATTTTCCTTTCGAAAACTCCAAGTGCGCGTTGGTCCTCCACGAGCATCGTCCAGGTCTCGTGTACGTAGAGGACTACCGGTCTAATTAGCGTTTTGTAGATTGTCAGTTTGGTACGGCGGCGAACTCTATTCGATCGGAGCGTCTTGCGGAGTCCAAAGTACGTACGATTTCCAGCCACTATGCGTCTCCGAATTTCTCTGCTGGTGTCATTTACGGCAGTCACCAGTGAGCCCAAGTACACAAATTCTTCTACCACCTCGATTTCGTCACCACCGATGCAAACTCGCGGTGGGTGGCTCACATTGTCTTCTCTTGAACCTCTGCCTATCATGTACTTCGTCTTCGACGTGTTGATGACTAGTCCGATCCGCTTAGCTTGAAGACAAGCTTACTAACATTATAATCAAACATATCAAACATGACAATGTTCCAAATAGTAATTAAGTTTTCATGTAGACCATACAGTCAGATGAAATATAAATAAATAAATAAATATCACATACATCGTTAAACAATCTACAACATATGTCAAGTGGTTTATTGTAACCGTAAGCAGTGCGGTGCGCCGGGGTCCAAAGCAATTGGGGATTGCGTAATCGGCGGCTAGGTGCGTGGAAGTTGATTTCCCGGAGCACGGTACTGCAGTCAATGTTATCACGGATCATGTCAAAAATATAAAGTCGTTGTAAATACGTTCGGCGTTTGGAGAGTGTTTGCAAGCCAATGAGCGTAAATCTGTGCTCATACGGTGGCAGGTTATCGGGATTGGTCCATGGCAGCTGTCGTAATGCGAATCTGACGAAACGTTTCTGGATGCTATCTATGCGTGATACATGAATCGCATGGTAAGGAGCCCCTATTTGAACTCCGTACTCAAGAATGCTTCGGACCAATGATCGGACCAATGATGTAGTATAATGTTTTCAGAGCATAAACATCATCGAATTGTGCAGAGTTGCGGCGCAGAAAGCCAAGCATAGTGTTGGCTTTGGAGATTGTCTTTGAGATGTGCTCGTTGAACCGAAGCTTACTGTCCAAGGTAAGGCCAAGATCCTTGATGGAGTTAACTCTCATAAGCGGTGATTGGTCCATCGAATAGTCAAATCTGATTGGTGAGTGAACACGGGAAAAAGTAATGATTCTGCATTTGGTGGCGTTGGCTTGCATTCCGTTTATCTGACACCACGATGATACGCGCACAATGTCGGCTTGAAGTGCACAGCAATCTAAAGCTGACTTCACGACTCGGTAAATTTTCAGGTCATCCGCAAAAAGCAGCTTGCACGAGTGTAGCTGATCGCAAACGTCGTTGATAAATAGCGCAAAAATTAAAGGTCCTAGGTGACTCCCTTGTGGAACGCCAGACGGAATCTCAAATTCATCGGAACTGGCGTCACGAACCTTGACGGAGGCTTTTCTTGAAGTCAAGTACGAATGAATCCAGTTGACGATCCACGACGGTAGACCAAGACGGTTCAGTTTCAAAATAGCAAGATCATGCGGAACTTTATCAAATGCTTTCGAAAAGTCAATATACACAGCATCTACTTGTTGCCGCTTCTCGATGCATCCAATAACACTATTGGTGAAGCTCATCAAATTAGAGATAGTCGAACGTTTTTGCATGAATCCATGCTGGAATTCAGATATAACGGATTTAACGGCTGGATAAAGCTTGTCATGCAACAGTCTTTCTAGTACTTTGGCCAAACAGTTCAGGATCGAAATGGGTCGATAATTTTCCACGCTATGTATGTTGCCGGATTTGAAGATCGGTGTAATTGATGCGTGCTTCCAGGCACGCCATCCGCGAGTGATCAGTTGAAAATTGTCAGGGCTGGGACAGCCAGCGAGGCTGCACAGTTTTTTATGAACGACGGTGGAATCTGATCTGGACCAGGTCCCTTCGAAACGTCAACTGCATTAAGAGCGTTAAAAACCGTGTCAAAACTGAGGTTTAACTGCGGTAGATGGATGTTGAAGCTTCGTAACTCATCTAAATATTGTTGTGGCGGTGAATGGTAGTCTGACTCAAACACACTGTGAAAGAACTCAGCAAACAGATTCGCAGAAGTGTTGTCGGCGGAAGAATTATGATTACCATAGAAGACGTTATTCGGAATACCAGCTGACCTTTTGCGAGTATTCACAAAAGACCAGAACGATGAAGGGTTCTTTTTGAGGTTCCGTTGCATTTGTTCAATATACTCACGGAAACGAACTTCATGCACGCTGTTATACTCAGCTTCCACAAGTTGAACAGCATACTTATTCTCAGTTGTCCTGGAACGAAAATAACGTTTACGGGCCTTGCGTAGACGGTTCCGTAGTCTGCGCAGCTGCGGGTTCCACCATGGTTGTTGGCATTTTGTAGACTTACTTCGGGTTTTCAGCGGGACATTGTCACGAATTACTTGGTAAACATTGTCATAAAAAAACAGTCACAGCATCATCCACCGTTTCGAGGTTTGATAAACACGTCCAGTCCAATGCAGTTAATCTAGCGTTGATTACATCAAAGTCACATCGTGCGAAGTTATATTCATTCCGTGCAGCTGAATTCGACTGCGGGAGTTGCAAGTCTTCAGAGGAGCATTCGAGCGTCAAAACAAATGGCTTGTGGTAAGGATCGACTTTCAAAATGGCAGCAGGTGATTCAAACAGTTCAATTCGATCAAAATCACTGACGAAAACTAAATCGAGAAGCCTACCATTCACATTAACCAAATCATTGATTTGCTGCAATCCTGTGGGTAGTAAAGACTCAACTACTGCAAGTTCTTGTTCCGACGAGGCGTTGAGAGGCAGAAACCCATGTACTTCATCATCGAATTCCCAGGCCAAATTAGGAAGGTTGTAATCGCCCATGACTATCATGGTATCACGAGGGTCAGCTAACTCGAGGAGACGCACAAGGGATTCACCGTGCTTAGCGTAAATATCGGCGGGACTGCGCGGTCTAATATAGATGCAACACAGACAGATGGACTCATGTGGTAGCATAACTTTCACAATAACTTGCTCAAGATCATCGCTGCCTTCAAGAAAAACGGCTTTCGAATTCAGCTGGGCTCTCACTGCGATTAGGACACCTCCTCCACGCTGAAATACATTGGTGCGAGTGTTTCTATCGCATCGGTAGGAAAGGGACACATGTAGTGTATTCTCATTCTCCCTTCGTGGGCCGCAGGAAAAGGCTTGAAAGGCCGCATGCGGCCCTCGGGCCGCACTTTGGGGATCACTGCCTACTCCTATCGCCTGTTTTGTTTACGTCTATCTTTCGTTCCTCAACACAATCGTTCGAGCCGTTGTATGCGATGATTTCACTCCCCATCTACATCCCATCACATCCTCGTACGTACGCCAGACAATGCATTTCCTCATCGACCTGTTTGATGTGGCGGTAGGGCTCTCACCCTGACAGTATACAAGAATTAAACAAATACATTATCAAAAGAAGGAACACATTTACCGATTAACGAATATACTTATTTTCAATTTACAAACTTCCAAAAATTCTTATTAATCCTTTAAGAAAATCGCATATGAATTGTTATAAGCTTTCTGAAGAAACCTGCCAAACACTATTCAATTGAAAAAATACGAGAAAGGCAAAAATTTATCCTTTGCGAACTTGTTCCTTTCCTATCAACCTAGTTACAAGCAAAATAAATTTCCTTCTCTC
>NW_026942783.1:0-5545 GCF_024139115.2 Armigeres subalbatus | reverse complement strand
GTTCAGAAGGGTGATCCCTCTGTAATTGGCACACTCTAGTCTATGCCCTTTCTTATAAAATGGGGATATGAGTCCATCCAACCAACCGGCAGTCAGTTCTTCTTCCTCCCATATTGTCTGGTTATTGTGGTGGATTGAATGATGCAGCTGCTCATTTCCGTGTTTGAGAAGCTTGACCGGGATCTCGTCCTTCCCGGCAGCTTTACTGTTTTGGAAAACAGATGCTCGATCAGATTTGCACCTCCGGAGTGGAGCAAATCCCCCTACCCTGTCAGCATACGACCATAGTTCCCACCGGGGTTGGTTACCCGATCTTCCCTAAAGTTGCTCGTATCCCGGCCAGCGCCACGAGGAGGTAGGGATAGGAGTTGCTGGGTAAGAGGCTAAGGACCGCAAAATGGGGTCTATTTTATCTTGCAATAAATTCGCTATTATTTATTATTTTATTATTTATTATTTTATTTATAATCCATCTGACAGAAGTCTTAATGAATGCTACTTAATCTATTTAAACATTATTTAAACATTGTTTGCGCGCATTGAACGTATAATTTTCTGTCTAAATACTGACGAAGACATACCAAACTCAAACAAGTAGGCTACATCATTGAAGGCAGTTATTATAGAGGACATCGGTTCATAACAGCCATATAAAGACCGATGAAAATAGGTAGCAAGCATCCGTTCGAGGCTTCTACGTTGTATCCTATTAGGAGCATTCAGAGGCAACCTTGCGAGGAGATTCGGAGAGTCTATTTCACCGTTCAGCAGCTTGGCAGCAGTGACAGCTTGTTGAATAGTCCGCCGTTGCTCGAGCGTTTCGATTCCAAGCAAACAACACCGGGCAGTGTATGGTGGGAGGTTGACACGGTCCCTCCATGGAAGCAGTCGTAGAGCATACCGTACAAATCGCTTTTGGATTCGTTCCAGTCTGCCAATCCAGTTCGCTTGATACGGGCACCACACAACAGATGAGGACTCCAAAATCGACCGAACTAACGACGTGTAGAGTGTTTTTAGACAGTGAATATCAGTGAAATCTTGTGTTGTCCTCATGATGAATTCCCCCAGCTGACGATTTGCGCGATCGATGATTTCAGAACGATGATCGTTGAAGGTAAGTCTGGAATCAAGCAGGACACCCAAATCTTTTACTTGACTGACCCTCTGAATAGTAGTTTCTCCAATTTTGTAATCCATATGAACAGTGGCTGCAGAGCGATGGAAGGTTATTACGAAGCACTTATTGATGCTGAGAGTCATGCGATTAACTTCACACCAACGGACGAAAGCATTCAGCAAAAATTGCAATCGTTCACAGTCAGCTAGACATTCAACGACAACATAAATCTTGAGATCGTCGGCGTATAAAAGTCTGCATCCAATGCCTAGCAGAGCAGCTACATCGTTAAAATAGATTGCAAATAGAAGTGGCCCAAGATTACTTCCTTGGGGTACACCCGAGAATTGAAAACCAGGTTGAGGAATGCGATCCAATCTTGACGCAAAAGTCTTCTGCCGCAAAGGTATGACTCAACCACTCCAGCATTGCGTTCGAGGTACCAAGTTTGGCTAACTTGCACAACAAGATGCGATGGTCGATTTTGTCGAAGGCTGCCTTCAGATCGGTGTAAACGGCATCAACTTGCTTCCCATCCTCTAGGTGATTGATGCAACTTGAAGTGAAGTGAAGAAGATTAGTTGTTACTGACCTGCCAGGGTAGAATCCGTGTTGATCAGTTGAAATTATTGTTTTCGTTTGTTCGAACAGATAATTATTGATGATTATCTCAAACAGCTTGGAGCCGGCGCACAGTGACGTGATACCCCTGTAGTTCCTAACGTTGCTTTTATCACCATGCTTATAGATTGGGATCATAAAGGATTCTTTCCATTGCACAGGGAACTTTTTTGCTTAAGCGAAAGGCGTGACGGAATGGCAAGTACATCAATGCACTTTTTAAATACGATGGCGGGAATCCCATCCGGCCCTGGTGTGGTAGACGATTTCATCTTCTTCGCAGCAACTCGCAAGTTATCTCCAGTCACGAGTGGAATACCAATGTAACACAGATTTTCGGGTACATTTGAGGCAGCTAGTGTTGCATCATCAGCTGTTGCACAATCAGTATTATAGACGCTCGAAAAATGCTTTGCGAATAGTTCACATTTTTCCGAAGCAGTTGTTGCTATTTCGCCGACAAGGGATACTATTGCAGGCACACCCTCGTTCTGTTTACGCTTAGAGTTCACGAAGTTCCAGAATCGTTTAGGATGTCGACGGAGGCTTCTTTGCATTCTGTCAACATACTGCATGTAAAGATGATTGTTGAGCGATTTGTATGCATCACTAGCAGCTTGAAAGCGGCGCTTTTGAAGTGGCGTTCGTAGTCTGCGGTAGTGACGCTGGCATGCATTTTTCTCGCGTTTTAGCGAACGTAGTCTGCCGTTCCCCCAGGGTGGCTTCGCAGGTAAACGCTTTTTTGGAACGTTCGATGAGAGCCAATTCAAGATAACTTCGGAAAATATTTGTACAGCATTGTCAACATCAACACTAGCGAGGATTCTTGTCCAGTCCACATGATCTAGGAAGTTATGTAGCGAAGCAAAATCGATGCGCTTGAAGTCCAATGGAAGAGTGTCTTCGTGATTGAATAAGGGTTCAAAATCGGTAACGAGAAATGCAATTTCTAATGCAGGATGCGGGCGATCAACCTTCACCAAAGCGACAGCAGCTTCAGTTACAACGCAAGAATCGGCGTTGGTGAACACCAAATCTAGAACATTGCTCCAGGGATTCATTACTCGGCAGTACTGTTTCAAATTCAACACGGCCATGCTGTCTAGTAAGCAGGCGCTCGCCAAACCAACACTACTGGGTTCAACATCAACACAGTTCTGTTCAATTTGCTTCCACACGAGGTTTGCTTGATTGAAATCACCACAAACTATAATCGAATCACCGTCACATGCGCAATCGAGGCTATTACTGATAGTGTCAGCGAAATGTTGAATGAACTCATAATTTGAACGCAGTTCTGGCGGAATATATCCTGCACAAATAAAAAAAGACGAATCTGCTACTCGAACCCGGGCCAGAACAAGCTCGAGATCTTCCGCGACACACGAAATTGGCGATGAGAGAAGTTTTCGATTGACTGCTATTAGGGTGCCACCTCCTGATTTCTTGTGGCTATTAGTTGAGTCACGATCATTTCGGTAGACCGCATAGTTTTCACCAAATAATTGTACTGACGTCATACTTGAATCGAGATTCGTCTCCACAAGAACGATGATATCATATTCGCATCCATTCACTGCTAAAAACAGCTCGTCAAGAAACAGAAGAGGAAACATGCGCCCGGGAAATACTGGAACGCACTACTAAACGTATCGGAGATTGCTACGAGACCGGGTTGCTGTGGAAGACAGACAACCACCGGTCCCGGATAATTATCCAATGGCCTTGAGGAGAATTAAGCAGCTGGAGAAGCGGCTCCACAAGAATCCGAGGCGAACTCAGAGAGTATTTCATTATTTGTAACACACCTAAATGAGAAATTCGGATGTCATCAACATCATTATTTTTATTGAAGCTAAGTAGTGTAGTGGGCAACAAAGAATGAGTTGAGGGTATCTGCATTAGCATCCCCTCCACCCATATTATTATTTGTTTGTTTTAAGCCTAATCATTTAATATTTTTCCAAAGTTGCTTAGCTGGGAGAAGAAATATTCTCGTTCCGTACGTTTGACTTCTTGATTTGTTAAGTTGCGATGACAGGTGAAATTTCTCCATTTACTCTGACTTTCTCTATCGTGTTTCCAACATTCATAAGCTTTGGACCGATTTTTAATCAATCGATGGATACGAGTGTTGATCCAAGGAGTGCTTGGATCTTTGACCGTTTTTTTTTTCCTGAGCGGGGCATGCTTATCAAGAATAGGGCACTGCACGGAAGAATCTCTTTCTCTTTCGTTCTTCATGAAATTTGACGTTTACTGGCCTTGTTGTTTTCAGATTTCTTTGCAGCGAAAATGAGACAAAGCAGTCCGTGCAGTGCCCTATGGCGAAAAATAGATCATTGAAGCATTTTACAGCCGTTCTACGCATAATTGTCCCATGTTACCTTTGATGAAAAATCTCAAACTCGAGTCAATTTGTCCCACTGAAAAAAATAAGTTGTTGTTTAATGATAATAGAGACTAAAAACCGGTTTAATAAATAGTGATTAGGTTTATGTCCTGGTAAAGTATTGCCTACGCTTATAATATCCCAAAAATATTTGTTAAATTTTAAGATCCAATCGATTCTGAAATCAGTAGGACAATTTGACTTGAGTTTGGTTTTTTCATCAAAGGTAACATGGGACAATTATGCGTAGAACGGCAGTTTAGTTTCACATTAATCTCTGCATAGTTGAGTACAGCATCAAAATCTACGCAGCGCAAATCTGCCAAGAAAGAGGATTGATCTATTTTGTGATAATCACGTGTCCAGTAAACATCAGCAAAAGGTTTAGGAAGCTTAAATTTGTAATCAATGCAAATGAAATCGTGATTACTGATTCCACCCACAGACGATTGATAAACGTTGTTTAAGTTCTGAGTGCAATTACCTGTAAATATATCAATGGTTGATGCAGAACCGGGCTGAGTTGGATGAGTACGAATTAGCTTGAATGATAATGCACTTAAATAGTCGATCAGTTTCAATGTATTGTTAGAATTTTCCATCTTCAAATTTATGTTAAAATCGCCTGTCATCAGAATGTTAGGTTCTGTAGCTGCAATTTCAGAAACAATGCTAAAAATTGCATCGAGTTTCGTTATTGCAACGTCTGGAAGTTTATACACAACTCCACAGACTAAGTTAGCCTGTTTTAATTTGATAAACAAATAGTCAATTTCGCTTTATTTTTCAGATTTTGTGATTACAGAGTATTTGATGTTTTTCCTCAAATAAAGGCAAGACTCCACCTCCTCTTGATTTTTTCCTATTTTGACGATCAGATCTGATAATCTTGTAGCCCTCAAGCTCTACTGACATGCTGGTGTTAGAAAGGTTTGAGCCAGGTTTCCACTACAGATAAAAACATCTAGTTTTGAATTTACTACGAATGAGCGATAGTTTTCAATGTTGCTATTTAAACTCCTTGCATTATGGAGTGCTATTTTCATAAAATTATTAGAATGTTTCTCTAGAATAGTTTTCATTTTCAAATAATCGATTGAATGGAGCTTAGTTTTCGATTCGTATATAGGCGCATCGAACAACAAAGGAGCCAAAGAAGTATTTGAATCAGTTTGTGCATTGGTATTACAAAGTGCATTACTTACGCTAATCATTTCGTGACTATCCGGCTTGGTACGCTCACGTTTTTTGGTTTCTCGCAGATACTCGATGATATCATCTTCCGTTTGTTCTATGTGAAAAGGTGTGACGTAGAACGATTTCATCATTTCTACGTTTGGTGTCTGACGCACTGGTAGACGCAGTGTATTTACCACTTTCAGTCGGCAATCTTGGGTTTGATGGCGGTGCAA
>NW_026942782.1:0-47981 GCF_024139115.2 Armigeres subalbatus | reverse complement strand
TGAGTCTGAAAAATGCATTTGCATTTGTTGGTTACATTGATGGATAAGTGGAACGTATTTCTTATTTCATGTTAAAAATAATGAAATAAACTAAAATATTTAAAAATGACATTAATAGAAAAAATGATAACGAATTTGAAATTTAATCGTAGTTGGCATTTGAAATGCCAGCATACTAAGAAGCTAATGAAAAGAAATTTGAAATTCAATCTCAGTAGGCTGACAGAAATTCTAGAAGATTCGAACGGTGAAAATAAACGATCATTCAGTGTTATGTTTTTGAGGCGTGAACATGCGAATTATCCTTCGGTGTTCCGCGCTTGTTTTCGTTGACAAAAGGCAAATCGGAAGACGAATTTGCTTGGCTACGACAATGACGTAGTCGTTGCTCCATACAAGGTAAGAAAGGTCAGCAGTAGAAGAAAAGCTGAATGAGGCAAAAAAATATGGTAAGCCTCCGACGTGAAAAATATGGCAAAAAAAAAATTATTGGTGAAGGGTAAAAAAAAAGGTAAACCCCAGACGAGATATGGCAAAAAATAGTGGTAAGCCTCAGTCTGAAAAAATGGTAAAAATTAATGGTAAGCCATGCTACATAACTGGCAAAAAAATAATGGTAAGCCTAAGTTGGAAAAGAGAACGGCAAAAAAAAAGATAAGCCATGATATGCTAAGGGCATATAGAAAGAGAGAGAGAACGCGAGAAAATAATACGGCAAAAAAAATTAAGAAGTCATAAAAAAAATACATCGGATTTGGATTGTATATAGATTTGATTTGGATTGGATTTGGAGTGGATTTGGATTGGATTTGGATTGGATTTGGATTGGATTTGGATTGGATTTGGAGTGGATTTGGATTGGATTTGGATTGGATTTGGATTGGATTTGGATTGGATTTGGATTGGATTTGGATTGGATTTGGATTGGATTTGGATTGGATTTGGATTGGATTTGGATTGGATTTGGATTGGATTTGGATTGGAATTGATTGATTGATTGATTGATTGATTGATTGATTTGGATTGGATTTGGATTGGTTTGGATTGGTTTGGATTGGTTTGGATTGGATTTGATTGGTTTGAATTGGATTTGGATTGGTTTGGATTGGTTTGGATTGGATTTGGATTGGATTTGATTGATTTGGATTGATTTGAATTGTGTTTGGATTAGATTTGATTGGTTTGGATTGGATTTGATTGGTTTGGATTGGTTTGGATTGGTTTGGATTGGTTTGGATTGGTTTGGTTGGTTTGGATTGGTTTGGATTGATTTGATTGGTTTGGATTGATTTGGATTGGTTTGGATTGGTTTGGATTCGATTGGGATTGGTTTGGTTTGGATTCAGATTGGTTGGTTTGGATTAGATTGGTTTGGATTGGTTTGGATCAGATTGGTTGGTTTGGATTGGTTTGGATTGGTTTGGATTGGTTTGGATTGGTTTGGATTGGTTTGGATTGGTTTGGATTGGTTTGGTTGGTTTGGATTGGATTGGATTGGTTTGGTTGGATTGGATTGGATTTGGATTGTATTTGGATTGATTTGATTGGTTTGGATTGGTTTGGCTTGGTTTGGATTGGTTTGGATTGGATTTGATTGGTTTGGATTGGTTTGGATTGGTTTGGATTGGTTTGAATTGGTTTGGATTGGTTTGGATTGGTTTGGATTGGTTTGATTGGTTTGGATTGGATTTGGATTGGTTTGGATTGGACTTGGATTGGTTTGGTTGGTTTGGATTGGATTTGTTTGGATTGGTTGGATTGGTTTGGATTGGTTTGGATTGGTTTGGATTGGTTTGGATTGGTTTGATTGGTTTGGATTGGTTTGGATTGGTTTGGATTGGATTTGGATTGGTTTGGATTGGTTTGGATTGGTTTGGATTGGTTTGGATTGGTTTGGATTGGTTTGGATTGGTTTGGATTGGTTTGGTTGGTTTGGATTGGTTTGGATTGTGTTTGGGATTGGTTTGGATTGGTTTGGTTGGATTGGTTTGGATTGGATTTGGATTGGTTTGGATTGGTTTGGATTGGTTTGGATTGGATTTGGATTGGTTGGATTGGTTTGGATTGGATTGGATTGGTTTGGATTGGTTTGGTTGGTTTGGTTGGTTTGGATTGGATTGGTTTGATTGGTTTGGATTGGTTTGGATTGGATTTGGATTGGTTTGATTGGTTTGGATTGGATTTGGTTGGTTTGGATTGGTTTGGATTGGTTTGGATTGGTTTGGATTGGATTGGTTTGGATTGATTTGGATTGGTTTGGATTGGATTTGGATTTGATTGGTTTTGATTGGTTTAGATTGGTTTGATTGGTTGGATTGGTTGGTTTGGATTGGTTTGGATTGGATTTGGTTGGTTTGGATTGGTTTGGAATTGGTTTGGATTGGTTTGGATTGGTTTGGATTGGTTTGGTTGGTTTGGATTGGTTTGATTGGATTTGGATTGGTTTGGATTGGTTTGGATTGGATTGGTTTGGATTGGTTTGGATTGGTTTGATTGGTTGGGATTGGATTGGATTGGATTGGATTTGGATTGGACTTGGTTGGTTTGGATTGGTTTGGATTGGTTTGGATTAGTTTGGATTGGTTTGGATTGGTTTGGATTGGTTTGGGATTGGTTTGGATTGGTTTGGATTGGTTTGGTTGGTTTGGATTGGTTTGGATTGGTTTGGATTGGTTTGGATTGGTTTGGATTGGTTTGGGATTGGTTTGGTTGGTTTGGATTGGTTTGGATTGGTTTGGTTGGTTTGGATTGGTTGGATTGGTTTGGATTGGTTGGATTGGATTGGTTTGGATTGGTTTGGTTGGATTTGGTTGGTTGGATTGGTTTGGATTGGTTTGGTTGGTTTGGATTGGTTTGGATTGGTTTGGATTGGTTGGATTGGTTTGGATTGGTTTGGATTGGTTTGGATTGGATTTGGATTGGTTTGGATTGGTTTGGATTGGTTTGGATTGGTTGGATTGGTTTGGATTGGTTTGGTTGGTTTGGATTGGTTTGATTGGTTTGGATTGGTTTGGATTGGTTTGGTTGGTTTGGATTGGTTTGGATTGGTTTGGTTGGTTTGGATTGGATTTGGATTGGTTTTGATTGGTTTGATTGGTTTTGATTGGTTTGATTGGTTTGATTGGTTTGGATTGGTTTGGATTGGTTTGGATTGGTTTGGATTGGTTTGGATTGGTTTGGATTGGATTTGGATTGGTTTGGATTGGTTTGGTTGGTTTGGATTGGATTTGGATTGGTTTGGATTGGTTTGGATTGGTTTGAATTGGTTTGGATTGGTTTGGTTGGTTTGGATTGGATTTGGATTGGTTTGGATTGGTTTGGATTGGTTTGATGGGTTTGAATTGGATTTGGATTGGATTTGGATTGGATTTGGATTGGATTTGGTTTGAATTTGGATTGGATTTGAATTGGATTTGAATTGGATTTGGATTGGATTTGCATTGGATTTGGATTGGATTTGGATTGGATTTTGATTGGATTTGGATTGGATTGGATTTAGATTTGGATTTGGATTGGATTTGGATTGGATTTGGATTGTATTTGAACTGGATTTGGATTGGATTTGGATTGGATTTGAATTGGATTTGGATTGGATTTGGATTGGATTAGGAATGGATTTGGATTGGATTTGGATTGGATTTTGATTGGATTTGTATTGGATTTGGATTAGATTTGGATTGGATTTTGATTGGATTTGGATTGGATTGGATTTGTGTAGAATGAGGATTGGATTTGGGTTAGATTGGTTTAGCTAATGGTTCAGTAAATCAATAGTTTAAACAGAATTATGTGAGCAATTTAAGGATAGCGTCAATGCTTTAGAGCCACAGATAATAAATTCACAGCTGTTATTGATATATAAACAACTGCGCCGGTATGAAATAAAGAATTCAATTAAATTCATGTTTTCGTATTAACAGCTCCAAAAAAGAATTCCTAACCGAAAAAAAGAAATAGTAGAGACGGTGAATATTGTGGGGAATAAAGTGAGTCTGAAAAATGCATTTGCATTTGTTGGTTACATTGATGGATAAGTGGAACGTATTTCTTATTTCATGATAAAAATAATGAAACAAACTAAAATATTTAAAAATGACATTAATAGAAAAAATGATAACGAATTTGAAATTCAATAGTAGTTGGCATTTGAAATGCCAGCATACTAAGAAGCTAATGAGAAGAAATTTGAAATTCAATCTCAGTAGGCTGACAGGAATTCTAGATGATTCGAACGGTGAAAATAAACGATCATTCAGTGTTATGTTTTTGAGGCGTGAACATGCGAATTATCCTTCGAATTATAGTTCGCAGCGATCTTCTTGACTAATCGATGTCTGCCGATACGGCAACTTGACGCTCTTGGTACGGAAACATTACAGATAATAACGGTGTCAGTAAATCAGAACCCTTCTGCAACATGCTGTTCAATGATACGCCATCAATTTTCGCCGCTGCCTCCCAGATCACTCTCACTCGAACTTTCCTGGCTTTTTCTCATTCACAACTACTCAAATAGGCAAGAACCATGTGCGCCGCAGGTCGAATCTTTCGATTTCCTTCGCTGTAGCCTTGAGTATGTAGCACTTGGTTTGGAAATCCACTGTTTGCCGACGTACACTGTGGTACAGCACCGAACCCTTAGCTAAACGCTTTTCAAGACACTTGAAGTGTCGTTCTGTCATCGGGCGGCTGCCTGGAAACTCCACGTAATCATGCTTCCGGAGTAGACCCGCCTCGACGTGTGCTTGCTTCCATATTGATGGCCCGTTGTTGTTCCACACCTTTCACACTTGGCACAACAGCGACAAACAGACTCTCGATAACTAAAAAGCGACGAACGTACTCATGAAGATCAACTCCAGGCGACACGGCACACATATGGAGTTTCTTATGCATCGTGTTCACTTTTGTTTGCCACACACGGCCCATCCGATTCTGGTCTTCGTTGCTATAGGGTCGGTCAGCTTCCCCCAGCGCAGTTTCAATGTGGCTAGTAAATGGCCATTGCTCTGTCCGATCAGGATTCCTGCCCTACTAACATTGACGGATTTATGATGGTGTAATTGCACACTTGGGGAGTAAATTTGTGTCTCTAAGAGCATCATAAAACCATAATTGTTACTTGGGTGTTACTGCAGACTTAAAACTCTTCACCGGAAGTTTGCTCAGGTGCACAATAGGAAAAAAGGAGGTATATTTTTGGCATAGTATCGATTTTTGGCATATTCCACAAAACAAACGGAAGTTGGTCGCTTTTTGGCTTGCAATAAGCCTGTTCGATGCTAGATAAAATGCTAATAGTCATATGAGGGTTTTAACAATATATTTAAGTCACAGACAAATTGACGCAACACATTTCCTAAAATGACCAAAAAAGCACTTTTAGCTTCTGCTGTTGAAAATTCACTGGGTAGAACTTCTTAAACTAATAATAAAAATAGAATAGATTCATTAAGCGTCATATTGTAACATCAACGAAATAGAATTTAATTTATTTGATATCTCGGTTAGATTTTTTTTTAATAATTCTAGAATGCATTGTGGCAAGGAGTTATTCAACACACTATTCATCCAACACGATTATGGTCAAATCTATAATTCGCATATTATGTAATAATATCAAAATTGTAAATTTTGAACCTCCTCCCCCCTTCCCTCACTGCGTAGCGCTTTTTGGATGAAAGATTTTTTTTCCTGGAATTAGATGCAACGTTGAGACATAATCCTCCCCCTCAAAATGTTACGTAAATTGTGTCCTTCGCCAAATTCTGAAAGCTGCCCGATCTATGCAATAGACTTCTCATTATTGTTGAGGAACTTAGATGAAATTAAAAATGAAGTTTACGAAAAACCCTTATTAATCCCCTAGGTTATGATGTTTTTGCTAAGAAAATGTATTTTGGTCATAACTTTTGAGTCCATAGTCCGATCCAGCCCATTTTTGATAGGGAGCAATGGAACAACATTCTCTGACGAATGAAACTTGTTGCTTGTTAGTGACTAAAAAAGAGTTAAGATCATTTTGCTCACACACATACAGACATTCACACACAGTTGCACAGACATCACCTTAATTCATCGAACTGAGTCGATCGGTGTACACTTTGGGTGTTTGGGCTTTCTTTTTAATGTTTTTGGAAATCGCTCCGTATCGCTATAGCTTCTACGTATACTTTGTATACGAAAAAGGCAAAAATGGAAAAAATTTCAAATTCATGTATCTCACAAAATGGCGAATTTGGACAGAATTTTATTCATGGTCCTCAAAGCTTAAGAGTTCAGCAGTGTAGTGCACACAGATAAAAATATGTTGTGATTTTAAATGTATTTTCATGCACATATTTGGAGCATGCAAATAAATGTAACATTCAATCGATCCCACTATTCTTTTAAATCGAAATAAATTTAAACGGTGCATGCTTGTAAAATTCAATCAAATTTAATTGAATATCGAATGTTAATCCGTTTGATGGGGTGAGCTGCAATTTTACACGTCGTTGAATTTTCAAAATTATTTGCTGTGCATGATGTTTTTCTGCAGGGTACTGCGGGGTATCAAACTTTTTTTTCCGTTAAATTTTGCGTAAAATATGCTTCTACAAAACTTCTAAAAACTAAACTCTGGACGGATCTATTATTACATTATTAAGCCTATTGCATAGATCTGTTTAAGAGCTTTGCAACGATATATAAATATGTTACATTTGAGACGGAAATATGGCAAAACTGTCCGTTTTCCCAAAAAACGTAAAAATGTTAATTCTAGAAGGGGCCAGTTTGAGCGCCCCCACCCCTCCCTAAAAAATCTAAAAAATCAAAACCGTTCAAATTCTAAAAATATAGGTTTAAGCTGTGTATTCATCACATTTTACACGCCCAAATCGAAAATTGGCCTTTTGGCAGTTTTGGCCACTCCTTTATATGGGGCTGTCCTATTGTGAGGTGTGAGAAACGTGTGGCGAGTTCTTCATAGTCAGTCGTCTGTTGCGGTCGACCAAAGTTATAGACGGTATACACCTCGGATAATTTGTACAGTTTGTTTCCACTGACCTCGGATATCGCCATTGTAACGACTTCTGTTCCAGTGTTGTTAATTGTTAATTGTTAATTGTTTATTCGTCTTCGATTGGATCGTACAGGCTACTCTTATTCTAAGTTCCTTATTCTAGATTTGAAACAATACTTGGACACATTTAAATCAAACAAATTACAAACATTATTAAAAGCTCTAATAGCCTATTCAGATTACGCCATTAATGACATAATAATTGGCGTTTCAGGGTAAATACGCTTTATGATGTCATTATTTACGTAATATTCCATACATTTTGCGCTGTCAAAAGATACCCGCTAAAAAGAGTCCTAAAGAATTTATTACGAACAATTATTACGAGAGAGCTTTCGTTCTAACTGGAATGCAGGGAGAAATTCAACAAAACAAAACTGACAAGCGTCACGCTCTCTTTGCCAGAGAGTTTTTCATTTCGTTTTGTAGTTGACAGTCATGCTCTTTCTGTCGCAGCAGGGTCGAATACATGTTAGATGTAAATCTTCTGAGCGCTGAAGAATAACTCGGATTGTGATGGTTTTGTGGAAAGCATTTTATAAGATGAAAAATAATGATGATAATTATTTATTCTCCACTTATTCAACATGAATTGTTTAAAAAACAGATGCTCTCTAGAATTAACATAAAGTATTTAACTTAAACCTAGATTTAATAGAACAAATCGAATAAATATTCAAAGTTCAAGGGCCAATGGCTTAATATACTTTGGATTTCAACATTTTTCACGTGGGACAACTGTACGATTTGAATGGGATGTATATATAAAGTAGAATAACCTTAAATAAATCATGGATTGGTAATGCATTAATTCATCCAAAATCCAGTTTAAATTATATCACATTCACACGATTCGATTTTGTTAGAAGCTGTATCATTGATTGTCGAGTAGAACGCAATGGTTCAGTTTCCATTTTTGAAAAAAAATTAAATTGCTGAGTTGCCCTTCATACATGGAGATACTGGTGGAAATACATTTTAGTTCGATAATATTTCTTGAAAATTGGTCCAATCGTCCTTTTTTTTATTTATTTGTGAGAATTCCCAAAAGTATCTAAATTTTTCTTTCAAATCTCCGTTCGATCAAAGTACAGAATCAAAATACTTTTTAAACTTAAAAATAAATTGAGGAATAGTCTGATTCCCCGAAGAACGGCGCACCCAACTAATGAATGTAGCTTCGCTCATTATCCTTAATGAGAGCTTAAAATATTCTTCAAAAATCCCTTTTCATATTTTTTTTTATATTTTTTTTCGTAGAAACTTTGTTCAGAAAAAAATGTTCGATTGTCGCCACACAAATGCTTGATTTCGCAAATTAAATTTTAAAACTCTCCTTGAATTCAACCCTGTATTAGCGTGCAAATGAGGAAACATGGAAACGTCAAGATATATTATCTTGCTGCAGTCTGAACACCTCGTAATAATTGGATACCCTCTCATTTAACAAAGTCATAAATAGCCCAATCTGAATAGGCTATAAGGCAGGAGCTAAAGGGATTATTGTATCCGTACGTTGTTCGGTGGGTTGGGACAGTGAGTATCGTGAGATCGTTCCACGGTAGCTGCCAAAGTGCAAAACGGATCAACTGCCTTTGAACTCGTTCAATGCGAATCACTTGGGTCGTATGGTACGGCGTCCAAAAAGGGGCAGCATATTCTAAAATACTCCTCACTAGTGCACAGTACAGAGCTTTCAAGGTGCAAACATCGGTGAAATGAGCTGCATTCCTACGAATAAATCCAATAACTGCGAATGCCTTAGCCGATATTGCAGAAATATGTTCGTTGAACCGCAATTTCGAGTCCATTGTAACGCCCAAGTCGCGAATCGACGAAACACGCACTAGTGCAGCATCGGCGAAAGTATAGCTGTACATTATTGGGTATATGATCCGGCAGAAGGTGATGACTTTACATTTCGCCACATTCACGCTCATACCGTTTTCATCGCACCAACGGCGGAATACGTCAATATCAGTTTGTAGAGCAACACAATCCAACAAAGAGTGTATTACCCTGAAAATTTTGAGGTCGTTAGCGTACAGAAGCTTTGCAGAGGTAAGGCAGTTGGTCAAGTCATTGATATACAGGACAAACAGTAAAGGTTCCAGCAAGCTGACCTGGAGCACACCCGAGGTAATGCTGAAAGTCCTAGACCGTGAGGCATCAACACGAACGAAAGCCTTTCTGCCAGTCAGGTATGACATTATCCAACCTGCTATCCATTCAGGGAAACCCAAGTGGCGTAACTTTGCAACGGCATGTTGGTGAGGTACGGTGTCGAAAGCTTTCGAAAAATCTACGTATGCGGAGTCCACCTGATTGCGCTTCTCGACTTCACGGAAGAGCGCATTAGAATAGCATAGCAGATTCGTTGTACTAGAGCGTTGAGGAAGAAAACCGTGCTGATGAATTGAAATGAATGGCTTTACAGCAGATAACAAAACTTTATGAACTAATGATTCAAGAAGTTTTCCAACACAACAAAGAATGGAAACTCCACGGTAGTTATTAACTTTGCCCAAACTTCCAGATTTGTGAATTGGAATCATCGTTGCTGTTTTCTATAGTCCAGGGAACGTTTTTCCACTCAACGATCTGTTGAAAAGTAGTGTTAGTGGAGCCGCTAGTGATTCAGCACAGGCTTTCAGCAGGAAAGGTGTTAGGCCATCCACTCCGGCACCTTTTAAAGCATCTAAATCGCGAAGAGCTTTCAATACTTCTAGGTCGGAGAACAGGAAGGGCGCGAGGTCAATATCGTGCGGTAAAACATTCGGAAAACTACCTGGGTGAGTTTACGGAGGGTTCACATTGAACACACTCTGAAAAAAGTCGGCGAAGAGGTTCGCAGCTTCATCAGATGTGGTAGCTGTAGTGTCGCCATAAACAACATTGTTCGGAACTTGATTAGCCGTCTTTTGCGATTTGATAAATTTCCAAAACCTGGACGGATTATTTTTAAGATTTGATTGGAGGTCGTTCATATATCTTCGGTAACTGGCATCGAGGAGGTCGTTATAAGAGGTTTCTACCTGATGGAGGGAAACTCTGTTCCCGTCAGTTTTGTTAGCGATGTACTGTTTGCGTAGCTTCCTCAATCTGTTGCGCAGGTTTCTGAGTTGAGCATTCCACCAAGGCTTGTTATTAACACCTCGATTAATGCGACTACGGCGAGGAGCTATTAAGTGCAATATTTCATTCAGCCACATGTCGTGCAATATTTCATACAACCACATGTCGAGATGGCTGCGCTAGGGGAAATTTCTTGCTCGCTAGATGCGTTAGTTGCCAGATAGCCGTTGATGTCGTCATCGAAGATCCATTGAAGATGAGGGAGATTATAATCCCCAAGCAGCAGGAAAACGTCATTAACGGAAGATTTATCAATTAAGCTTTGCACTGCCGAACAGTAGGTAGCATAAAGCTCGCAATAGAAATTCGGGCGGAGATAGATGCCGAAAATATGCAGAGAGTTATGAGCGAGTTTCAATGTGATTGCGACTTGTTCAAGCGCACAGCAATCAGATAGGGACACTTCGGTACATTGCAATTCACGTTTGACTGCAACCAATACGCCACCGCCTCTAGAAAGACCACTGGTAAACTCGCTACGGACGCAACGAAAAATGGAGTAGTCCGATGAAAGCTCCGAATTACAAATATCGGATTTGAGCCAAGTTTCTGATAGCACAACAACATCATAATCGCAGAATGAGAGTCGAAACTTCAAAACGGTTGTCTTAGTACGCAGACCCCTGACGTTTTGGTAGTAGACGCTCAGGTAGCGGGAATCACTTGCAGCGGCGACCTCTGCTGCGACGATCCTGTTCACACAGACCAATGACCAATGCACTGGAAAGGGCGTTTGATTGAGGAATCGAACTGTTCGAATCTTGAAGGTACTCGCCTGATAATTGATTTTGGAAGACTCCTTCCCCAAACACAACCTCAGGGCCAGGACGGCTGATGAACGTTGACGGGATGGACACGACTGAGTCGAGAGGGTTAGAGTCTTCCATGAAGCTTGTGATAAGAGCGCGCCCCGGAGTCCTAATAACTGAAGAGCTAGATGGTTCCATGCAATGTGAGGAGCAATGTCTACTTGTCCGCTGGCACCAAGAGCAATCGACCGTTTGATGAGTGTCACCGAAGATCCGTCGACAATTTTGTGTTGTTCGCTCTAGTATCCAATTTTTTCAATTTTCCACCCTGTACTTCGGATTTCTCTGCCTCATCACGATGGTTCGTTTTCGGCTTGTCCGTCAAGTGCGTGTTCACAAATGACCTCTCTTTCTGTTGGCTTCTCTTTTCTTTCACGGCTATCTGTGGTATGCTTGTAAGCTGCATTACGCCACTTGCTGCTGAAGAAATCTTAGCCATGTAGTCGCTGAACACCTTTAGATCCACCTTCGCAACTTGTTCCTGGTAGAGAGCCCAACTAAACTTTACTGTCGCTGGCAGCTTATCCACTAGCTCTTAAATCAAAATTGGATTGGCGAGGTGTCTTTCCAGTGCAACTGCTTTCAGGTGTCCGCAAAGATTCTGCACAACCAGGCCGTAGCTAACATGAGTATCCAATCGATCAGGCTTCGGAGGAAGGGTAGCCCGAATCGCAATCATGTTGTTGACTATCTGCTCTGGACGGCCATAGAGTTGCTGCAGAGTAGACAACACTTGTGGTACGATAGACGGATGGAGTAAGAAGCTACTGGCTGACCGAATCCTTCGCGCTGCCTTAGAGACTTCGCTGTAGACGTAGAAGATTCTCCGAATCGGTGTACCCGCAAGTTGCCGTCGAATGCTAATAACTACTTATAAATAAGGGCCAATCGATCGATTCCCCGCAGAAAGACGGAAGATCTCTAGTCACTACTTGTCTAGCAGCTATCTGTTGCTGTGTTTTTTTTTTTTTTTTTTTTAAAAGGAGAATGCATTTTACACTAACCCAGTACACGTGCATTGTAGTTGCCAAACTACCACACGGAAGTGTACTGGAGTGTCGGACTCGACCATACCGGTAATACCGACTAAACTCCTTGGGCTCCACCATCGTTTCCCCAGGAACTACCTCGCAGTACTACTTCTGGGGGGACGGCAGTACTAAGCGTACTCACTCATTATCGCTCACACAGGCACTCGTCCCACGCGAGACTGACTCGCACCCCATTCACTCCATTTGAGTCTTACTTGGATGCTCTCCCGGACGCTCCGCTGCCATGCCTCGAGGTGTCAATAGCGGTAACTGCCTGGGCCTACAGATATTGCGCTACGACACTCTGCCTCAGCACGAGCAGATCAATCACACCACTGCCGAAGCAGACCATACGCTACCCTGCCGAAGCAGGGGCACTCCCCATGCACCACATGTGCACAACTGTAGGTGTGTGGGTACAACCCACTGCTACCCTGCCGCCGAAGCAGCTTCTCCAAAGACCATTCGCTCCATGTGACCCTTTTTCAGGTGCTCACTCTAACACTCCACTGCAATGCCTCGAGGTGTCGATGGGATACCTCGACTCCTGCCTCAGCATGTGCAGTCCATACTCAGACTTCTGCTGCGCTTTGAGGTGACAATAGCGGCGGAGACACGCTATGACACTCCTGCCTCAGCACAACCAGATCACTCACTCCCTGCCGAAGCAGCTCACGCTACCCTACCGAAGTAGGTACACTCCACAACTTATTCTAACACTCCACTGCCATGCCTCGAGGTGTCGATAGCGGTATGTGGGACTAATCAACGATACTACGCTACGACACTCTTACCTTAGCATGTGCAGTCCATACTCAGACTTCTGCTGCGCTTCGAGGCTGCCATAGCGGCGGCGACTCGCTATGACACTCCTGCCTCAGCACAAACAGATCACTCACTCCCTGCCGAAGCAGCTCACGCACTACCCTACCGAAGTAGGGACACTCCACATGCCAGTTGGCACTCCTCCCTGGGCTTGTGCTTTTGAAGCGGCACACAGTCGCTTTGATAGAGTCCGCTTACGGGCACTTGTGGTTTTTTGGGAGGGATTTTAGCAGAGCCCACTGCTAAATCCCACCACGCCCTAGGCAGTACTCCCTGACTCGCAGACAGCTGGGGAGGGGTCGTCAAGCCCTTGGACATCATGCTGTTCCTGCTGTCCCTGCTGCCCCCATCTGTTGCTGTGTCGGCCCACTCATCTGCACGGGTGCTGGAGCCTGGAAACCCAACTGCGGATAGATTCTTGACATGTAAGGAGACGCATTCGAACAGGGGGATGCAGAAATAAGCAGAATTGTTGTTCCTCACGCTGCTACTCCGAATGGAGGAACAAACTCGCTGACCTTCCACAAAACAAGGATCTATCGAAGGGGGAGGTGGAGGAGGAAAGTTGGGTTCCAACCAAGATGCCGGCGAAAGGGGTAACGGAGGAGAGCAGGTTGGAGATCAACGAAAGGAAGATCGATCGGCACTTAGTCCTTATCAGCTTCATTCGCGTCTACTTCTACCACACCTTCCCTTTAGATTCTTATCCGATCGTGATGCTTCCCAAGGTTTGAGGGATCGATTTCACCTCTAGTTCTGTATCGACTTGGTCGGCACTAACGAGTGGAGGAGCCAGCGGTATCGACGATGGAATTGATTTGAATTATCTTTATATACGAGATTTTCGGCCGTAGGAGATCGACGAAGGATGTACGCCCTGCGGGTTCCCTGGACTTGCTTTTTCCGGTTGAGTAACAGCTAGCGTTGGCGCAGGTGTCTGTCCAATGGCGGCGATTGTAGTCTATGGAAAATTCCTCATCAAAATGTGTAGAGGAGTGGACATAATGGGACAACGAGATTCCGGAGGACATTGGCAAGTGTTGGACAGATTGGATAATAGTTTTCAAGAAATGAATGTAAATTGCGTATACCTCGGTGCTATTTTCCGGGATATGATCCACAAAACTCAGGCGCTCAGCATTCGTAGCGGTGGAATACTTCCGCATTGTGGACTGAGGTCAAGTCAAAGTAGCACTTGTTTCGTAGAAAACGAAGGTGGCACCACTTCGCATCGTCTCTATTCCACGATTAGAACTGATGGCGGCATTGCCAGGGGCTCGCTTGCAGAGAACGATAGAGGAAACCCTAATCTTGAAGATTCAGAAACCATACTTTTGAAGCGATCCATCAACAGCATGTTCTTGGCTAACGTCAGATACCTGTCGATATCGGCAGTTTGTCGCCTTCGAAGTTGACAAAATACTGAGCCTTACAAAGATCAAAGAATGGCAGTGGATTTCAACGAACATCAACGTGGCTGACGAAGCCACCAAGTGGGAAATGGTCCCACCTGTAATGTTAATAGTCGATGGTTTCAGGGACCTGAATTTCTCTACAGTCATCGTGGTAAAGATTGGCAAATGGATGAAAGCGTTTTGGAATTGCGGGAGGCGTACGTCTGCAGTCATTTGATCAGGCAACCAGTGCAGTGGTGGAGGCAGCAAGACTTTCACGGTTCTAGAGGATGTTACGGGTATGTTACGAAGTTGCATACGTTTACCACTTTGTTGATCGTCTGCGTACCGCAGAAAGTAGTGGCGCGGAAATCCAGAAGGCTGAACGGACGCTATTATGGTTGACTGCGCAGTCTGAAGCGTTTCCGGAGGAAGTAGCGATCCTGAATCAGAATTCAGAGCGAAGTTGTAAACCAAAGAAAATAGTAGCGTCCAGCTGCCTGGTGAAGCAGTCGCCACTTGCGGACGAAAGCCGAGTGTTACGGGTAGATAGTAGATTCTTAGATTTTTACCATCGGAAGTACGTGTAGGGATTGAGAGGGGTATGAGTAAATATATTGACTGAATAAGAGGGCATACAGTCATGAGTACTAGATGCGAGAGGATGCGAGAGGTGACAGTTGAACGAAGTGAGCATTCAGTTTGTGATATATTTCGCGGGAAGCTGTAGTGCTTCGGAGCTGCTGCAGATCGAACAGCAGCTGGAGACGGCTGATTCGGATGCAGCCGTCTCCTAAGAACATGACACAACTATCCTCCAAACAAAGACGAAAGCCAACTATAGCAACAAGCTCATACCCTCTCAATCCCTACATCTGTAGGGATTAAGAGGGTATGAGTAAATATATTTACTCATACCCCTCTCAATCCCTACAGTACAGTCATGCAAATGACGAAACCATTGTGAACGAAATGCGACAAAAGTTTTACATAGCAAGGCTGCGAGTGGAAGTTCTGCTTGGCAAGGAAACACTGCATGTGGTGCCGCGTGTACAAAACCACTCCAGTTGCTCCGAAAATGGGGCAGCTACCCGCGGAAAGATTGGAGCCGTACGTACCGTATCCGGTGAAAATCGGTAGAAGCGCGGTGAAACGAAGGGTTTGCCAATGTATCTACCGATGCGTGTAAGAAAGTGATCAGATGGTTCATTGCTTGAAGAGGGGACCTCAGGTAATTTACTCTGATAATTGGACAAATTTTGTAGGAGCAAGTCGGGAGCTGCGAGACGAAATCAATCCACTCTGAGCTGGGCAGTACCTTTAAAAATGCTCGAACTCAGTGGCGGATCAATCCTCCTGCAGCCCCCCACATGGGAAGTTGTTCGAAAAAAAAAATGGTTCGTGCCGTGAAGTCTGCACTAGGATGCGTTCTAGAAGTGAGGAAACTGGACGATGAGTCGTTCGCAACAGTAATGGCGGAGGCAGAAAGCATGATCCACTCCAGGCCGTTAACATTCATCCCTTTGGAAACTGCAGATCAAGAATCATTGACGCCCAATCACTTTTTGTTGCTGAGTTCGAATGGCGTTAAAGCACCGGAGAAATTTCCAACGGATGTGGCGACGGCGTTGAGAAGTAGTTGGAACATGATCAAGCATACGCTAGACAACTTCTGGCGTCGTTGGGTAGTGGAATATCTACCTGCAATCATTCGGCGTACAAAATGGTTTCGAGATGTACAGCCGATCAAAGTAGGAGATCTCGTGCTTGTTGTGGACGAAAATGTGAGGAACCGATTGATACGTGGACGAGTTATCCAAGTGTTTTCTTGAAAGGATGGCGTAACACAACATGCAGAGGGGCACGCATCAGGTGGCACTATGAAGAGACCTGCTACGAGGTCGGCTGTGCTGGACGTGTTGAGGTCTGGTGACGGTGACGATTTAAGATCACTCCTGACAGAATCCAAGTTTCAAAGTGCTCGCATTTTCGGGGGCACACCACTCGATACGGAAGCAACGCACAACTATCATTTTTATTTTTCTTGCTTGCTGCGACGCAGCAAAGCTGAAACAACAAAAATGACAGTTGTCCGCCGCCTCCGTATCGAGTGGTGTGCCCCCGAAAACGCGAGCACTTTGAAACTTGGATTCTGTCAGGGGTGACCTTAAGAAATGTTAAGGCGTTGATGCTTGAATCCGACAATGAAGACTTCTTCTTAGTGCAGTTATTTCAGAATCAGAATCAGAATCATAGAACACCCGCTCGCTACACCTAACCGATAATTGGTACACACTTAGTTTAGCTCGAAACTTTTTAATTATTTTGCCAAGATCCGAACAGCCGAACGCTTGGTTCGTGACTTTCTGCTGATATCTCAGCTGAAAAAGCAATTTGGTTACTGCGGCACTCATATGAGCCGCCGTAATCATACATCCATTCAGCCGATATTTCAGCTAACGAACTTTAACCGAGATTTGCATAGCCGAGATCGGTGGAAAATTTTAAGTGTGTAGATTTTCTAACACTTTTTTCTAGTTTTCAGAACATCCTGAACGAGTTGAAGTTATTCCTTTCTCTAAAACATGAGAGTTTCTCCAAAATCGGTCTTCGTGAATTAAATTTATTAATTGATTAACAAAATCAATATAATATTCAGATATTACCGAATGAGAACGAATTGACTTCATCATTTATTTTTTTCTTTACCATTGATGTCGTTGAAACAATCGTCGTCATCATTATCTGAAAATTTGATTCCGACATGATCTTCTGCTCTGTATTAGACGAGAGCTTAGGGACACGAGAACTTAGGAAGAACGTCCTGAATAGCGAGGTGCAACAACTTCGGATTTACGGATCGTTTCCGGCGGACAGGATAAAGCAATCCGTGGAACAGCTGTTAATTCGTTCTGACATTGAAGACAATTTCGTGGCCGCAGTTACATCGGATGGCGCCTCGGTTATTGTGAAAGCTGGAAAGATAATTCTTCATTTTTATCAGTTGTATGTTTGCTTAAAAAAAAGGTCGAAGGCGCGGAGACCTATAGTGTTACTATACCCAACCAGCGACTGTTAGATTTTCTAAAAGTTCTGTGTACCAACCTACCAGAAACTGTATGTGAACTGCGAAGTTGTCAGATTCTGTCAAAAAAAATTATCAAATAAAGCGTAAACCTATGCAAACTCCCCTCTTCGGCCAGACCGAAAAATATATTTATATTCGTATATATTCAGGTTAGCTACCAAAAAAGAAAACTACCATTTGTAAGATCGTAATCGAAGCCCATTTACGGTCGACTCCGCTGCAATATCCATCAAATGAATCTCCATCTGCAAACTAAATTCACGCCACATAGCTTGCCTAATCGTTCGTTGAGCCTTTTCGTTCTAACCGGAACCTTGTCGTCGACCGCAGTGACATAACGAGGCGACAATCATCCAACCAAGTCACGTGACACCAAAGCCGCACCAATTACATATGTCATCACCTATGCGCCACGCACATCCCGTCTCCATCGACAAGGTAGCCTTCAGTCAGTGGGGGGAAAAAAGAACACAGCACAAACGATACAAAACCACCTCATCCCACGTGGGTGAAAATGAACGAAAAGTTTTCTCATTTTCATCAATCTTACCATTCGTGACTTGCTTTTCGCCAAGCTCCGCCAAGCGAAAATTTCTCCTAAAAATCGGTCAAGAGTTGGGAAAAGATGAAATTCCCCTTGGGAGCACTTTTTCGTTTAAAGCCGTGGCCCGAATGCTGCTTGCTGCGGGGCAGGCGGAAGGAGTTCCGCGGGCCAAAGGATCGAATAAATAACCTCAAATGCCGCGGTCGATGTGCCACGTGACTCTAGTCTCGACGTGAAACAGCCGGCGCGGTGTTGGCACCTTGGTGCTAGTGCGGAAGGAAAACACGAAATAAACGTAATCGTAATACTTGTTTATCTTGATAAGCATTTACATTTAAATTTGATCGGTAATCCTATCATATTTTGCGGAAGCAAACCGTTCCGGAAGCGATGGTGCAAATAGTGGGTGTGAAGTGCGTAATAAAGCAACTTGGTCAATGCGTAATAAAGCCATCCGGATTCAGATCCGAAAGTGATGAAATAAATTTATTTTTTCAAGAACGGCGAACATTTCTGCATTCATCAATTTTGAATCCCCACAATGTGACCGTATTTCGGAGGACAATTCTCAATAGTGCCATTTTGCACCGTCTACCAGCGAGCAACCAGCTCAACTCAATTTTGCCACCGTTTGTTGTTTTGGCGCTGTAACTGATGGGAATTGGGATCAGCAGGAACACCTTCAAGCACACCAAGAACCACTGGAGTGAATGTCGGATAACAATTGAGAGTCCTAGGCTAGGGCTTGCAGCGTCTGAGTCTCCGGCACTTTGCAATTTTCACGAATTGCTTTGCTGCTGATCCGCCGAGAGATGGCGAAGGCAAACGGAAAGATTTTCCATGAATATAATTCAGACTCGGTTCTTTTTCATTGCCTTCGCTTTTAGAAGTTCCCTAGTATAATATTTACTGGAATTCTAGAGTACAGAATAATGACCGCAATATTCTCTTCTTTTTAAGCTACATAAATAAAACGATTGAAAACGAACGATGATTATTCGTTCGGTTCGAAGAATTTGGCTGTTTAATAAAAAAAAACCTAACTCAACACGACTGTTACAAACTGACTAAATTTTTACGTTGCACAGCAAGTATTTGAAAGCCTTAATGACCATCGAATTCTTAGACCTGAATGATTGCCATTGAGAAACGCTGACTGCTGTGCTGGAAGAACATCCAAACCCGAAATACAGAAAGGCACGTGCATTCATACAATCACCATCACCAGCCAGGAAAATTCACCAACAAAATCAGCCGACGTCGGCGGGAAAGCTTCCAAATCGGAAATGATGAAAACTATTGCACCGAAGCGAAAGTGGGACCTAGAAAAAGAAACGAAATCATATTTATTCAAGACAGGCAACAAACAATAAAATTTCGCTTCTTTAAGTCTGTTTACAAAAGTTTTTGTTCGGGCGCGGGATGCGCACGTATACTTTCGAGCCCATACACCATTCATCCTGAGTTGAATCGAGCCGAGCAATGGGAAACACAGAGAAATATAAGTGGAGCTACACGGAGCCCAAGTTTCGGCCGACTAAGCCCTGGAGTTGGCTCCGTACGCCACCAGGGAGCATCTTCCGCCCAGGAAAAGTTTGCGCTAGAAGTGCTTCGCTTATTTGGTTCGAACGAAAAATTGAGTCGAGACTGGAAACTCAAGCGTTCCCGGAAGACGACTTTAGATGGCTGTTCGCAGGCTCAGATTCCCCGAAATGTGCGGTACCCAGTAACCGGGTTCGCCCCGTCCTCAGTGAGCAAACGGATTGGGCGCAAACTAAGGAAAGCGATATGTTTGCGAAGCCTCGCCGGGTCTGGGTAGACTGTGTGGTTCGGAGGAACGGGAAGATGGAAAAATCATATTATTATGTAAAGCAAATAATCTGTTCGTATCCAGTTGCGGGCCAAGAACTTCTTGTAAAGCCATCGGAGCGGTTTTTGTTTTGTCTGTAACACATTTTACTTTCGGAAGATAGCAAAGATTTATTCCGCCATTCATGGAAATCGAGCTGGGAAAAGGAGTAGATTGAATTTACAACTGGAGCTGAACAAAAAGGGAGAGATGGGCCTTTATGATTTCCTGGCGTTCTTGTATTACTAGGAGCATTTTAAATGATGTTATCACCAGAGCTGCAGCAACAAATTCAAGCTGAGAGCAGCTTACATGCAATCGGGTAATATTTTATGTGATTTTGAGAAGCTGTGTTGTCAGCAATTGTACGATTCAAACCACAATTTTGAGAATCAGGAAAACCGGGTATTTTGATCTACTTAAGATAATCCTTAAAAATAAAACTACAGTCAATTGTAATACAATTAGGGAATTGTAAAATAATTAGGGAATGCCCGTAAAGCTGGTAGATCACTTTTACCAATTGTTTTACGGTGTAAGATCTGCCAAACCAAGCCCTAGCCTAATCCATTTTTTCAAGCTAGGACAATAAGTTGTGGTATTTTAAGCATTTATCGTATTTAGTTCTCTCTACCAATTGCAGTATTTGGATTATAAAAAAAAACTTTACCCTGCACATGGTTGAAAGACTCAGATTCCTCTCGTTTGAGGCTAAATTGAATGCAGCTCAAACAGATTTTCTAGCAATTAATTATAAAACCAGGGCCCATCGACCTAGTCTGAACTAACTGTTGGAAAAAGTTCGAGTCAGGGTTCTATGGATGTACTAACTCTTCATGAACTGGTAAACAATGGTAGTTCAATGAACACACGGAAATTCTTGTTACTGAACAACTTCTCTAGATTCAAGTGGTCTTGTAGATAGAGCTAAATCCCGGGTTTGTAGCTTTATTGGTGATATTCTAGAAGCAAGACAAGGATGTGGCTAGGGGTCCGATGCATGGTTAATTAACAGTATGTAGTACTGCTCTGTTTCTCAAGGAAAGATTTGATAAGGGGCGCGCCTTCAATGAGATTGTTCTCTGTGAAGAGTCTAAATAGCGGGACCGTGTCATGTACTCTTGGGAAAACAAAACAAGAACTGTATCGAAACCGATACTTCATTGCTTCTCAATTAGAGTTTCCATCCCGGGACATCCCGGGACAAAAAATCTCGAGACTTAGGAAAATTCGGGATTACCCGATACCGGGATATTATTTTTGAAATCCCGAAAATCCCGGGATACCCGGGACAAAAATACGATTTTCTTTTCCGGTTCGCAAACAGTTCAATTTTTCTTCTTACAAAAGTTATTTGTTATTTGTAGAACGCGAAACCCAACTTAGGAGATAAACTCATATCATATTTTTATACCTCCCATCAGACATGATTTTTTTCCAAGTTCGTTTATTTGGTAGGCTCAGGCAAGTATACGGAACCAAGGTTCTTTGTGATGCACAATCGATAACATCGCCTGCCATCAGACATGAAAATATCGGAGATAGTTAATAGAACACCATCACAAAAAATATTAGGTTCCCCTATACCATTCAATGGAAGGCTATTGACTGATACTTTTTCCAGCAGCTACAGCTCTCTATTAATTAAACGACAAGTATCTACAGTACAAGATCAGCTACATCTATTTGGCACCTGCTTCCTCCCCATATCCCGTCTACAACGAAGTTGTGTACACTAGCTGATATTCGCCTTGCTAATCTCCTCGCGCCGTCCAACATTGAGTCAGTCTTCTTGAACTTCTTGTCTCCAAAACAATTCTTGGTCCAATTCATGTCCTTCCAATCGACGTTCGAACAACAAACTTTCCAGCACATGCGCAAGTACAAGTGGTCCGACCCCGATGCTCTGCCTTTTTTTGTGTATCGCTTCGATCAAAATCAACTCTGGTCAATAGGCTGCAATCAATTTGTCCAATTCTCGGCTTCTGTCAAAATTATATACCAACTTTATTCGCGTAATCTATTAACCCCATTATCATTAAATTATCGAATCAACTTACGTTAAATTATCGAACTCCGATAATAATTGAGTTGATTGATATTTATCGCAGTAAGCGATTACGTTGAACTCAATTAACTTTATCGGCGATAACGATAAATTAACGATTAACACCAATATTAGGAAGCGATCTGTTCAAGATTAGGAAGAGCTGCAGCTCTCGGCAGAAGTATCTCGGCAGAAGTATTCCAAAAGGGTACTCTACCATCCGAGAAAAACGTGAATAGGGTAACGGCTGTATTTTGGACCGGGCTCTTATTTTGGACCACCTAGCTGAATTTTGTATTTATATCACACAAAACTAAATAAAACATGCAATATTTAAATTTCATTGCAAAAAGAAACTATCCGTGAGATATTTCCTACATTTGTTTCTGATAAAATATTGCAATTATTAAGAATATTTTCACGTATTTACCCATTCCGGCTGGATTAGACCAAAACTAAGACGACATTGTAAAATTGAAGTCAATTTTCAAAAGCTGTAAGTTTATTTGTACAAAGACTTAAAACATGTGAATGTTGTTGGTCACTTATTAAAACCTAATTGATACAGTTACATACCTTGAGCAAAACATTGTAAGTTTTAAAACAGTATTCTGAGGTATGTTCAAATTAGGTTCATTATTCATTGAACCGAACATATTTTCGACATATCTTCTTTATAAGTTCTAAATCTCTTAAATTTTTGTTTTTACCAACCTTTTGTTTCTCTAGCATCAAACCATTCATAAATTACTGTTCATACCGCATTTATAAATTACCGTTCATTGAAGTAAGCCCTAGAAACATGTCTATTAACCCAACATGTAACTGTTTTTATTGTTTCCATACGAAAATACCGCCTATGATCGCATATCAGTCCCACCTTTGCTAGAATCCCTATCCATATGGGACAAATATGCGATTGTGGGCAGAATAGTTTAGAAAGCTCCACGACAAGAACCAATCTTTGCAAGAGCTCTCCGTCCGTGCTGTTTGCCAATGCAACACAGTTCCGCTTTCTACGATTATGTTTCGTTTTGAAAAAGAATGTGTAAGGAGCAAGGAAGAACCGGGCCACCTACTACTATCAATGGCGCAAATGGAACAGATCTAACAAACTACATAAAAAATATGCAGGGTAGGAGTAACCTGGTGCATACATCACGGACATGGGCCACACGTTTGTTTTGCTTTGATGATGCTGTACCGAGTTGTACTGAAATTGATATTAGTTTCAATACCCTTAGCTTGTAGATATTGTTCTAAGCTTTTGAGTACTTATAAAAATGTATTGCTTAACAAGGACTTTCAGGGGGAAAATTCCGAAAATGCTGGAGATCACTAATTTTATCCAATAGTAACATAACTTTGTAAGCAATACAAAATTACTCGAGTGGTCCAAAATATGTTCGATAGGTGGTCCAAAATAAAAACAGGTGGTCCAAAATTAAATCTTACATATCTTCAGAATTTACGATAGTTTGGTTCTTTCGGTGGGATTTAAAACATTTTTACCTACAAATTCTTCCTAGCATTCGCCACTTTTTAGTTGCATAGGGAATTGATCAAGCATTATTACAAAATCTAACTTTTATTCAACAAAATTGTTCGGTCATCTCCTAAAGTGGTCCAAAATACCTCCGTTACCCTATGATTTGCTTCTTGAAGTCGTTTTTTCGAAAGAATCGATTCAAATTAGAATTAAATTGAGTTCCAATTTGAAATCTGTATTCTCTGGCCTATCCAACATATGAACTTTACTCCTGAACATTGAATAAAATCGTTTTTAAATCAAAAAATAAGTTTCCTAGGGAAACTTCGAAAAATCCCGGGATCACGGGATTTCCCGGGATATACGAACAAGTTCATCCCGAATCCCTGGACAACGAAAATGGGCGGGAAATGGAAACTCTATTCTCAATAGTAAGGGAGTAATTCGACATGCACTTAAACACTAAGGATACGGGGAATGCTACAATAGATCTAATAACTGGTCGCAATGGCTCACCCGGACAGGAAAAAATATATAATTAGGGAAACAAAGTTTAATGTTAGAAATGAGTGGGCAATCAGAGGAAGTGGTTAATCAATAATCCTATGGTAGTGGTTGAGACCGCAAATCACCATGCGTTATTAAACAGAGCTGTGCTTAAACACAGTGCTCTACACCAAAAGTTGCATCACTACTTGAAATTTTCTATTCAAGATATTCGCAGCACGACATTCTTTCGGCAACTATCATGAATAAACTCATTTAAAATGCCATATACCCCAAAAGTTTTTAACCTTCCAGACGTGTTCAGGTCAATATGACCCGAATCGCACTTTCAAAATGTTATAACTTTTTAATACAACAATGTGAAGGTCTAAAACTTCTTGACTTTTCCTATTTAGTAGAAAACTATGTTCCTGAATGTTGACCTACTTTGTACGACGTTCCTGAAGGAATAAAAAAAACTCACACTTACGGTGTTCACATGTTTATATACCAAAATAATAGTAGCTCATAAAATTCCCGAAACAGACCTCAGATTGTTGATTGGCCACACCTACATCCTGTAGTTGTTGGCCACTTTTATATGAACAAAAATTGCACACAAATGAACAATTTTATTGTTGTTTTTTCTTAGAAATTTATCCAATACTATTTCAGTGATGACGAATCATGAAAGCAGACAATATTTCTACAGATGTTCTAGGTTCGTAAAACCATTCTGTACTTTAGAGTCCTAATCTACCAGGTCAATTACGGGTCGTAGTAGCCAGTGCAAGGAGCTGGACGTCATAATTTTTCGTCCGCTCGAATTTTCAATTTTTTTCAGCGGTTTTGCTTTTTTTGGCTAGCCAGTTTTTTCATAAGTCTGGTACACCCAGAGTGATGCAGTGATTACCTTGAATATGACATGTCGAAAATTCATTACATAGGGTAATTGATCCGATAGTCGTGGGTGTTCCTATAGTTGCGGTATTGTAGTTTTTATCAAATATACGCAAATAACGCAGCAACCCACATTGTTTATCAATTGGTTGACCTGTCATTAAGTGAAAGAGCTGAAAACTGTTTTGGATTTACTAAAAAATCGGTAAAATATCACTGAAATACTGTAATTTATTCTCTGCCTTGTACCAATAGTTGCGGTAGTGTTCCCATAGTTGCGAGTCCCGTATGAAAACAATGGGATTCGCAACCATAGGAACACGAATAAGAAAATATCGCAACTATTGGAACATTGCACCAATAATTGGAGGATTCATTTTAGGTAATAATGACAGGAGCTGCTGCCATCGGAATACTTTCTACTAAAAATATAAAAGAGGAGCTTTCGAATGCACAATTTAGGTAAGCGAAATAAATTATAGCTTCTGTGCATGCGAACAAACAGTGGTGGAACGTGCTTAGTTCCTCCACTATTGGGTCATTTATCCTATGTGTAAATTGTGTTGTGTATTTAAAAAAATGTAGTGCTGGAAGAATTATGTTCCTTGAATTATAGGAAGCGGATTGGAGCAACTTTAAGGTCAAAGTTTATCCAAGGAAGTATCTTTTATTATTATATAGGTCCTGTCTGATGAGCGGCTTGAAGTGGTTCGGGGTTGTTTCCGTCCAGCTCGGTTTTATTTGTTGACAAAAGAAGACGAACGGAGTGGGAGGGACTTCGGGTTGCTTCGGGCTGCTCGTTGTAGCAATCGATATACAGCAATATATATCGATTACGGAATTTGTTTGGATTCTACTTTGACTTGCTTCAAATCTTTCTTGTTAATGTCTATATAAAAAATCTATCCTTCTATCTATCCATTATCTTAGTAGAAAATTTATTTAGTAACTGTATCGCGGAAGATTAGCAGGAACATTAATTTTAATATCTGTTGAACATTCAACGTTTTCTGCGTTTTCATTTGATTTCGGGCAAATAGATATAAAACTGTTAGAATTTGATTATATTCCTAGGATAAGTATGTCACTACCACGTGTAACCTTTTCCAAGTTTACAACACACAATCCACAGGATTGATGTTAATGTTGCTTAATAAAATAAACATTGTCGTTAAATGTAAATTTATTGCAAGAAAATGTTTAGTATTATATAAATTTATTATTTTTCGCAATCGAATAATAAAAACGAAAATTTAAAGTAAAATTTTGACCACCTATTGAGAACGCAAGAGCCCGCTGTGAATGGATGTTGGAGGAGCACGACGGCTGAACACCTCGATCAGGAGTTGCCCGAGAGAAGCAGCCGAAGTGAGCCACCAAAAAGCTATAAAGGTGCCGAGAACGAACGGGATAGAGGTCTTATTACGTGGATAGTGCAAAGTATAGCAGGCAAGTGACGATCGGTTCAAGAAAAACTTCAACAGTGAACAGTACTTTTAAGAAAGCGAAGATCTTCGAAGAGAAAGTGATACGAGTATCGTGAACCCCGATCCCGCTACCATATAAAACGATCCCAGCTAGTCAACCAGACTTGAACGTCTCCACACTAGTCATTGCCACCACCGATCGAAACGATTAGCCGAGCTTCCAATTCCGTCGAACGCTACTGATTTTCGAGACCTTTCTGACTTGCCCACATACGCCACGAGAGTACGTTATGGTGAAGGATCCATCCCGAGGAAAATCCAGGTTCGCGTGAGTAACACACGTGTCCGCGCCATTACTGCTGAACCCGCGCTATTCAAAGGCTCAGGAACTACCATCCTCCGTCGATAACCTGCTCCACAATATGTTTGATCACATACCGGTAATATCATGACTAACTTGTCATTCAGCAATACAGTAGTTGTTAAACAATTGGAACAATAGACATAAGTTAAAAATTAACTGAATATTGATTAATTTGAAGATAAATCGAACTCCTTTTCTATCGCTACATTTCTTGCATGCATCCTTCTTGTGAATTGTGTTGTTTTTAAAGACCAGGCTAGAACGGTGAGTAATCCCTAGTGCACAGTGCCGACCCTGAGATTAAGAACCGAGGTAAGCTAGTTTGGGATGTTTGGACGTCCGCTGCCCAGATGTGTGGACGTCACCGGCGATTACACACGGTGATGAGCACCTTTTTATTCAACATGCAGATTGCTCGTAAGAATCGGCAGATTTTGATATGCTTTAAGCGGCCAGATTTGAGTTCTTTCCAGAAAAGTTAAAGTGATTTTTTTTCTTGAAATAGGTTTCCGAGTTTAGAAGCAGAATATCCTTTCAGAGAACGGTCATCTTCTTCTTCATATTGGCAATACATTCGCCACTGATACATTACCGCCCCGCAGCAGTATCATTTTTGCATCGTATATCATTAGGCTAACACGATGATTCTTTTGTGTCCAGGGAAATCGAGACAATTAACAATCCAAAAATTGACTAGACCGACACCGGGTATCGAATCCAGCCACCTTCAGTATGGTCTTGCTTTGTAGCCGCGCGTCTTACCGCTAGACTAAGGAGGGCCCCTCAGAGAACGTTACTGAGAACTACCCGAGCAACACACATGTTGTAAATCAGTCTATTATACTCATATAAGACTAAATTTGGTCATATATGAGTTATATCAACCAAATCAACGTGAATTGTGTTGCTAGGGTAATAATCAAATTTTGTTCCTCGCCAAAAGAGTATTAGCACATACAAGTAAATCTTCAGTTGCGTTTGATCGTGTTTAGTATGGATAGAAGGATCGCGCTGTAATATCAAGCTCTGTCTGGTAAGGGGGCGAATGTCGCAGGAGAGAGTTCTCTTCGTCGACTTCCCCTCTTTTAGATAGGAGTGACAAGCAGAGGATTTCTTTGCCGTTTATCACATCAGAATGCAAGTTCGCATTGTTTTCTATCGCGCTGAGGTGACGGACCACAGAGGGATCCGCTGCTTGTCACTTTTGTTGGAAGGAGGGGAGGTCGACGAAGAGAGTCCTCTCTTGCGACATTCGCCCTTATTCCAGATAGAGCTTGATATAAGTGTTTGGTTCTGGTTTTTGATACCATGCCTTTCCAAGGATTAATTAACTGCCATTAATCACGCGTGTAATTAAGAATCGACTCAAAACAATACAGCAGTTTAAGGCTAAAATATCAGGCGAACAAAAGTAATCCGGTATCCAAACATCGTATCTACAGCACAGGCAGAATTTTTCGTTTTCTTCTCTTCAATTTTTCACCAATCCAATTTCTACTTTCTAACTATTGTTTGTATGTATGTTTGTTCACCATAAGTAATTGAATACCCTCGCGTTGAAGAAGCAAAAACGCAATGCATATGTGCATTGTAAACGATTTAGCTGAAATGTAAGTGAACAATTGCTCGCTTTGAGCAAATGATTATTTATTCTCGCGAAGGATGAACAATCAAGAAATTGAAGTGATTTTGTACAACATTATTCGAGCGCATGAAAAATTGATTAGCTAGTAACTTCATCTGTTGGTTCTCTGTGTAATTACAGCTGACCTGGCAATAAAGGAGTAGCAACCGTGGGCGGTCAATCATGCTCATGCTCATGCTCATGCTAATCTACCAGGTCAATTACGCTTGATAAGAAACCAATAGCTAAGGTGCCCATACAAGCCCTTGAAGGCCATGCAATTTATGATCTAGATATGTCCCAACCGGTTGTTCTGAGTTATCTAAATCATTCTGGAGATCAGACGAATTGACCTACCAAGATTACTGGGCTCAATATTAAGCCAATAACAATCCATACAGGTTGTTAGTGGCCATGTGTATCATTTGAGCTCTAGATATATCCATACCGGGTATTCTAAGTTCTCCAAATAAATCTGTAGTTCAGACTTATTGGTCTACCAGGTCAACTGAGCTCCATACAAAGCCAATAGCAACGCATAGTATCCAGAACATTAGAGGTCATGCGCATAATTTACGATTTAGATACATTCAAATCGTATGTTCCAAGTTCTCCAAATCATTCCAGAGCTCAGAATAATTAGTCTACCAAGACAACTGGGCTCGATACAAAGTCAACAGCAACCCATGGTGACCATAAAGACCTCTAAAGGGTGTATTCGATAAAAATGGCACGCCGAAAATCTGCTATAAGTTTTGAGCCGTTTGAGTAAGAAACCTGAAAGTTTGAGGAAATCTTATTAATAGTGTATTTTTTACATATGCACAGTTTCATAGTTATTCATGCAGCGGTTCCAATCATATCGTCAGAACAAGAAATTGCCAGTGAAAAAATTTTGTGCACCTACAATCAAACTCCGGAGGGGTCCCACCTATCGATAACAAAACGCTTAGGATTGCAAATTCAACTGTATCTCGTGTAATAAGAACCTTCAAGGAGCATCTGAGTATTCAAGGAAGGAAGAAAGTGGTCGTAGAAGCTGTCAAATGGACAGTAAAATGCCCAGGAGTGATAAGATTCCAAACGAAATGTTGCCAACAAGTCCAAAGTGTCAGTTGGTTTCGTGCACAAAAATCATGAAACGTGCTGGGTTACATGTTTACAAGGTTTACAAGGTTACATGTTTACAAAAAGCCCCAAACCGAAATGAAATGCATAACACCACTGCAAAAACCCGCGCCCGGAAGCTTTACACGAAGTTGTTCACCAAATCCTTTTGCATCGTGATGGATGATGAAACCTACGTCAAGGCTGACTTCCGTCAACTTCCTGGGCATGAATATTTCGTTGCCAATTCTAAGCTCGATATTCCGGAGGATGTCCGAACAAAGAAGTTATTTAAATATGCCAAGAAGTCAGGCCATTTGCGGATGTGGTGAAGAAGCGTCTTTTGCCATTCATAAGAAAACACAAAGTATCAACACTGTTTTGGCCTCATCTTACGTCTTGCAACTACGGTCGTAACGTATTGCAGTGGTACCGAGCTAATGGAGCTAAATGTGTGCCAAAATATATGAGCCCACAAAATTCACTGCAACTTCGCTGAATTGAAAAATTCTGGCCAATTATGAAGACGAAACTTCGCAAGCGTCCTGAAATTATTAAAACAGAGCTGGAGATGAAGAAAAGTTGGGTAAAAACAACAAAAACATAGGAAGAATCGATTTAATGGGTGGAGTGAAAAGGAAGGTGCGCGCATTCGGGATGAGCAATGAAATCAAGTAAAGCAAATGTTGTAAATCATAACTCATTAAAAGTTTTTCATTCTCTGAAAATTTCAAGACATCCGATAATCGGTTTAATTTTGGTGATGTTACAGTTGGTTTTATATTGTTCGAATAGTTGTAAATATTCGATCGAGTCTGTATCGTTTGTGCTATATTGTGTCTGTTTTATTTGTTGAGTCTGTGTCTGGACTCAAGAGGTAAGCCTGAAAGTAGGCAATAAAATATTTAGTTGTGATTTGTCCCAAGTTTGTTCCAGACACAGACATCGAATCGTTGATGCCAAATGGCATTAATTAATTGAGGGTGCCCAAATAGGATCTGAATCCTACACCAAATGAGGCTATGTATACAACGGGCTGTTGTAGACAAAATGCAAAACGCAATAAAAATATATCTGCGGGATTTGGCTGTTGGACCAAAATCTCATATGAAACCTCGTCATATCCTGTAGTGGGCACCACCTAGCCGTCTCTCTCAGGGCACCAGGAGAGAACGTGCATTATTTTAATTTGTTAATTGTTACATGTTGATTGTAACGTGGAGCTAGTTACACTTGTTACACGCCAGTGTAACAGCCCCACGTTGGGCGCCAGTGTAACAAGCTTCACGTTACAATCAACATGTAACAATTAACAAATTAAAATAATGCACGTTCTCTCCTGGTGCCCTGAGAGAGACGGCTAGGTGGTGCCCACTACGGGAAATGACGAGGTTTCATATGAGATTTTGGTCCAACAGCCAAATCCCACAGATATATTTTTATTGCGTTTTGCATTTTGTCTACAACAGCCCGTTGTATACATAGCTCTATTTGGTGTAGGATTCAGATCCTATATGGGCACCCCGAATCAAATAAGGTACCAGGGCAAGTGAAAATACAGGGTAAGTGGGTACTGTGGCTGTCGATTAATCGGTGAATGTGTTTAATGGTATCAATGTTCTAGAAAGTTTAAGCACAACTATCAACGAATTCACCTGACCCAAACATATTTGGTATCAAAACCATTTGCGGCACCTTCCTCGTGGTATTGCTTAATCATGACTTTAAACTACCGGCACGACCTATTACTTTTATTTTAATTAAATGGATTTCCAACAAAATAGTCGTTTCTAAATTCATCATTGATGTGGAAAGTGAATTTTTGAGCATTATAATAATTGTGTGACATCGAAAACGATTTGAAAGTTTTGATTAAAGCCAAAATCTGCCATTATCACTGGCTCTTGTGTTTTAACATACACGGGGCAAGTGGGACATATTTTAACAACATTTTCGGTAGAGCCATTTCACTTGTTTTAAGATTGTTGTCTAGTGAAAAATAACTTTGACATTCATATATAATATGGATCTGAATCAAATGCAGTTGATATCGTTGGTTTCGTTGTTAAGTAGTAGTGTACAGTTGATTTACCAAATGTGTATTTTACGTTATGAAAATTATCTCCCGCATGGAAAAGAGCAATGGTTTAACTATGAGAAATTTTCCGTTCTAATCTATTTATTCTACAATAGATCAACAGGTTTTGTCTTGTGTTTTGTTATTTCCAAACTTCACATCAGATTTACAGATTTTCAGATAAATAAAGTGCTTAAGACATAAATGGTCCATTTCGTTCTATTACAAATTTATAACACTGCATCGCCTGAAAACGTTCCTTTTAAAGTTCTGTTTTATGTAATACTTTGTGTTCTAAACAGAGAAACATTTATTCGAAAAGTGAACAAAAATTTGCTTATTCTTTCCATCTAACACATTTGGTAAGAAAGTAAGCTAATGGTAAGCCAGGTAACAACCAATTAAGCAGTAAACCGGCTGTTTTCTTTTTTTTATGTCTGCTAACATTGTAAACCCTTTCGTTTTGCAGAAACAAAAGTTTGACAAGCAAAAAACCTCCATCTATGATCTGAAATACTACGACTCACAAATAACATGAACATTCTATCTACATTCTTCAAATTAGTTTTGTTCGAAAGTATAAAGCAGAAAAGGTCCCACTTGCCCCGTTTGAAGGGGTAAGTGGGTCCCACAGGTAAATTTATTTCTGTCACTACCAAAAATGTTTGTAGCTGAATAAATAGCTTACAACACTTCAACACTTCAACAACGAAAGCATATAATGATGTATCCGTGGTTAATGTCCTGAAATACCCTGTTTTCTAAGTATGCGTTAACAATTTTGCTGAACTAGCGTTTTTTTAGGTCCCACTTGCCCCGGGGTACCTTAATGCCATTTGGCATCAACGATTCGATGTCTGTGTCTGGAACGAACTTGGGATAAATCGCAACTAAACATTTTATTGCCTACTTTCAGGCTTACCTCTTGAGTCCAGACACAGACTCAACAAATAAAACAGACACAATATAGTACAAACGATACAGACTCGATCGAATATTTTCAACTATTCGAACAATATAAAACCAACTGTAACAGTGAGTAAATATGTGTGCCATTTTATCGAATACACCCTTTACATGGCATGTGCCTGATTTGCGGTTTAAATATGTCAAAACCGGATATTCTAAGTATTCAAAACGTTCTGGAGTTCATACAAATTGATCTATCAAGCAAGCCATATTCTCCACCCAGCCAGGCCAGGATTTAGGATTTGAATATGTCTAAGCCGGATGATCTTCAAATCACAAGTTCTTTAGAGGCCATGCGCATAATTTACATCTTGGATATGTACAAATCAGATATTCTAAGTTTTTCAAATCAGTCTCGAGCTCAGACCAGTTGGTTTACTAAGTCAATTGGACTCTGTGCGGACCTGTCTGATTCAAGGATGTTATCGATCATCTAGTAGTTTGTCAATAACCCATTCCAGAAGCTGATTTTCAAAATGTGTTGTATAGTGGACTTCTAGTGCGAATGTTTTTCTACAACTCAGCCTTATGGTTCGTTGTTTGTATTTCACTTGTAACGGAGTTATAGTGGGCCCTCCTTAGCCGTGCGGTAAGACGCGCGGCTACAAAGCAAGACCATGCTGAGGGTTCGATTCCCGGTGCCGGTCTAGACAATTTTCGGATTGGAAATTGTCTCGACTTCCCTGGGCATAAAAGTATCATCGTGTTAGCCTCATGATATACGAATGCAAAAATGGTAACTTGGTTTAGAAACGTCGCAGTTAATAACCGTGGAGGTGGTTAATGAACCTATGCTGCCAGGTGGCTCTGTCCCAGTGTGAGGATGTAATGCCAATAAGAAGAAGAAGAAGAAGAAGAAGAAGAAGGAGTTATAGCTATAGTTTCAGTAACTTAGATTAAATGATAACAAAATTCCAATCATAAATATATCATAAATTACTGCAACTAGCGCTATAACTCCGTTATTAGTTGTATTCTAACAACAAACCATTAGGCAAAGTTGTAGAAAAACTATCGCACTAGAAGTCCACTATAAAACAGATTTTGAAATTCAGCTTTGGAAAAGACAGCTTTTGGAATAAGTTATCGACAAGCTACTAAACAATCGAACGCGAATTACTAAATGATTGATAACATCCTTGGTCTGATTACCCTATCTTCGATTGTGTGGAGTGACCCTCTTAGTATGGTTATGTATGGAAAGGCTCATTTGGCTGAGAGGGTAGTTTGGCTGAAATGGTCATTTGACCGAAAGAGTCGTTTGTCTGAAAGGGCCATTCATCCGAAAGGGTCATTTGGCCGAAAGGGTCATTTGATCGAAAGGATTAATTGACCGAAAGGGTCGTTTGACCGAATAGGTCATTCGAAAAGTGAGAAAGAGAGACGCTCAATTCTCATTCCTCATTTCTCACTTTGCAGTGTTAAAAATGAGGAACGCGAAGTGAGTAGTGAGACGTCTCACTACTCGCTTCGCGCTTCTCACTTTTTACAGCGAGAAGTTTCAAATGAGGAGTGAGAAGTGAAAGGTCTCACTTGTATCGAGAACAGTTGTCTTGGTACACCAGATGGTCTGGACTCCAAAATGATTTGGATAAATTAGAACATTCGATTTGGACAGATATAAATCGTAAACCATGCACATTGTCTCTGAACGCCAATAGCCAGACACAATGGATTTCTACAGACTTTGTACCAAGCACAGTTGAGTAGAATATATCATGGACATGGCCTCTGAAATCCTATATGGACACCATGGGTTACTATTGTTTTTGCATTGAGCTCATTTGACTAGGATGACCAATTTGTATGAACTTACGAATGATTTGAAGAACTTAGAATAACCGGTTTGGACATATCTAGATCGTAAATCATGCATATGGCATCTTAGGGTCTGTATGAACACCATGGGTTGCTATTGGCGTTGTATTATGCCCAGGTAACGTGGTAGATCAATTGGTCTGTACTCTAGAATAATTTGGAGAACTTAAACAATACGATTTGGACATATTCAGATCGTTTATCATGCGCGTGGCCTGTGGGGGCCTGTATGGACACGTGAATATAATTGGCTTTGTATTGAGTCAGTTGACCTAGTAGACCAATTGAGCTCCACATTGATTTGCAGAATTTAAAACATCCGGTTTTATAAATCATACACATGGCTTCTACGGCCAGTATGGGTTACTATTGTCTTTGTGTTGAACCCAACTGACGTGGTAGGTTTGAACTCTATAATGATTTGGAGAGCTTAGAACATCTGGTTTGAACATATTCAGATTGTAAATCATGCACATGGGGGCTGTATGGACATCACGGGTTGCTTATGTCTTTGAATTGAGCCCAGTTGAAGTGATAGACCAATTCTATTGAGCTCCAGAATAATTAGCAGAACTTAGAACAACCGGTTTGAATATATGTATTCAAATAGTAAATCATGCACATGGACTCCAAAGGTAAGGGTGGACCTCATGGTATGCTATTGTCTTTGAATTGAGCCTAGTTGACTCCTTTTTTGGAGAAAATCTCCGTAAAAAAGTAGATAATTAACAAATTGATAGCCATCGAGTAAGTTTGTGAGATTTGTAGATTGAGTTTATTCATTTATGTCATAATGAAACCACAGGCCCTGAAGAAGATCCTCGGATCGAAACGTCGGCGATGAAGTAAAACTGTCAACGTTATTACCCGTGACTGAAAGCCAATCCGAAAATTAAGTTAAAGCTTCACAGTCAAAATCCACTAGTAACTTTCTACTTTCGCCAAGCGACTACGATTTGCGTTTTGAACAAACTTCGTCTCGGCTCCACCTTCCCTTGTATACACAGGCGGTCCAGAAAATAACCGATTTTTTTTTCTATAATGGTCATTTCCAATCACTAACTACAACAAAACTAGAGATAAGCGTGAAAATTTCACTTGAGTGCTGCTGACGCCGATGTCAGCCACTTGAAAATTTGCTGCTGAGACGCTACAGATACAGGAACCATCGATGCTGAAACTGTTACCGACGCCATCGTTAACTCCGCTCTTTGTGTCCACCAATAAGGCACAATCAATTTTTTTTTCTTGAACTTCTATTTACACTCGCCAAAGCGTTCATGTAATGTTTTCATCTCGGCCAGACGATGGAGCTCAAATGTTCGTATCCTAGGAGGGGTATTAAGGATCATTTCCAAGAGTTTGTTGTGGACTCGTTGAAGTTTGAGGTGGTGGGTTTTAGCTCAGCTCTCCCAGACCTGCATGCCGTATTCGATCACAGGGAGGATGATTTGCTTAAAGAGAGCAAGCCTATTTTTTCAGGAACGATGACAACCGGCGGCCTCCCCGCGGTGCTGGCCGGGATACGAGCAACCTTAGGGAAGATCGGGTAACCAACCCCGGTGGGAACTATGGTCGTATGCTGACAGGGAAGGGTGGGTTTGCTCCTCTCCGGAGGTGCAAATCTTATTGAGCGTCTGTTCTCCATGTCAGGATCGGCTCACAACAGCGTCTGTTCTCCATGTTAGGGGCGGCTGATCATCGTCCGAGTGCCAGCGAGGGACTCTAAGTGAAACTGTGCACCATGGTCCTCCGGAAATTTAGGGGGTTTGGTGTCAGGCCCTGTCAGAGAGTACGGACCGGAACCATCGGCGAAGACCACTGCGACGAAAAGGGACTAGCGATTGGAAACTCGGTTCGTGGAACTGCAAATCTCTCAACTTCATCGGGAGCACAAGCATACTCGCCGATGTGCTCAAGAACCGTGGATTCGGCATCGTAGCGCTGCAGGAGGTTTGTTGGAAGGGATCAACGGTGCGAACGTTTAGAGGTAATCATACCATCTACCAGAGCTGCGGCAACACCACGAGCTGGGAACAGCTTTCATAGTGATGGGCGATATGCAAAGGCACGTGATCGGGTGGTGGCCGATCAACGAAAGAATGTGCAGGTTGAGGATCAAAGGCCGGTTCTTCAACTTCAGCATAATCAACGTCCATAGCCCACACTCCGGAAGCACTGATGATGATAAGGACGCATTCTACGCGCAGCTGGAACGTGAGTACGACAGCTGCCCAAGCCACGACGTCAAAATCATCATAGGAGATTTGAACGCTCAGGTTGGCCAAGAGGAGGAGTTTAGACCGACTATTGGAAAGTTCAGCGCTCACCGGCTGACGAATGAAAACGGCCTACGACTAATTGATTTCGCCGCCTCCAAGAATATGGCCATTCGCAGCACCTACTTTCAACACTGCCTCTCGTATCGGTACACCTGGAGATCACCACTGCAGACAGAATCACAAATCGACCAGGTTCTGATTGATGGACGGCACTTCTCCGACATTATCGACGTCAGGACATATCGTGGCGCTAACATCGACTCTTACTACTATCTGGTGATGGTTAAACTGCGCCCAAAACTATCCGTCATCAACAATGTTCGGTACCGACGACCGCCGCGGTACGACCTAGAGCGACTGAAGCAACCTGATGTCGCCACTGCATACGCGCAGCATCTCGAGGCAGCGTTGCCGGAAGAGGGTGAGCTCGATGGGGCCCCTCTATAGGACTGCTGGAATACAGTCAAAGCAGCCATGAACGACGCAGCGGAGAACAACATCGGGTATATGGGTCGAAGTCGACGGAACGATTGATTCGACGAAGGGTGCAACGAGATTATGGAGAAGAAGGACGCAGCGCGGGCGGTCGCGCTGCAGCAAGGTACCCGGCAGAACGTGGAACGTTATAGACGGAAGCGGAGACAGCAGACCCGCCTTTTTCAGGATAAGAAACGCCGCCTGGAAGAAGCGGAGTGCGAGAAGATGGAACAGCTGTGCCGTTCTCAAGATACACGCAAGTTCTATCAGAAGCTCAACGCATCCCGCAGAGGCTTCGTGCCGCGAGCCGAAATGTGCCGGGGTAAGGATGGGAGCATCTTGACGGACGAACGTGTGGTGATCGAAAGGTGGAAGCAGCACTACGAGGAACATCTGAATGGCGCTGAGAGTACAGGCAGTGAAAGTCAAGACAGCGGAGGAGATGACTACGTCAGTTCAGCGGACGATGGAAGCCAACCAGCCCCCACCTTGAGGGAAGTTAAGGATGCCATTCAACAGCTAAAGACCAATAAAGCAGCTGGTAAGGATGGTATCGGAGCTGAGCTCATCAAGATGGCCCCGGAAAAGCTGGCCACTTGCCTGCACAAACTGATAGCGGTTATATGCCCCATATACAAGAAAGGCGACAAACTGGAGTGTGAGAACTTTCGAACGATCACCATCCTTAATGCCGCCTATAAAGTGATATCCCAGATCATCTTCCGTCGTCTGTCACCATTAGTGACCGAGTTCGTAGGAAGTTATCAAGCCGGCTTCGTTGACAGCCGCTCGACAACGGACCAGATCTTTACTGTACGGCAAATCCTTCAAAAATGCCGTGAATACCAGGTCCCAACGCACCATCTGTTCGTTGATTTCAAGCATTTCGAAGATTTCAGCATACGACAGTATAGACCGCGTAGAGCTATGGAAAATTATGGACGAGAACAGCTTCCCTGGGAAGCTTACCGACTGATCAAAGCAACGGTGGATGGTGTGTAAAACTGTGTGAAGATTTCGGGCGAACACTCCAGTTCGTTCGAATCGCGCCGGGGACTAAGACAAGGTGATGGACTTTCGTGCCTGTTGTTCAACATTGCGCTAGAAGGTGTCATGCGGAGAGCCCGGTGTAACAGCCGGGGTACGATTTTCAACAGATCCAGTCAATTTATTTGCTTCGCGGATGACATGAACATTGTCGGCCGAACATTTGCAAAGGTGGCAGAACTGTACAACAAAAGTTGGACTGGTGGTGAATGCGTCAAAAACAAAGTACATGCTTGTGGGCGGAACCGAGCGCGACAGGGCCCGCCTGGGAAGAAGTGTTACGATAGACGGGGATACCTTCGAGGTGGTCGAGGAATTCATCTACCTCGGATCCTTGCTAACGGCTGACAACAACGTTAGTCGTGAAATACGAAGGCGCATCATCTGTGGAAGTCGGGCCTACTACGGGCTCCAGAAGAAACTGCGGTCGAAAATGATTCGCCACCGCACCAAATGTGTCATGTACAAGACGCTTATAAGACCGGTTGTCCTCTACGGACATGAAACATGGACAATGCTCGAGGAGGACTTGCAAGCACTCGGAGTATTCGAGAGACGGGTGCTTAGGACCATCTTTGGCGGTGTGCAAGAAGACGGTGTGGCGGCGAAGAATGAACCATGAGCTCGCCCAACTCTACGGCGAACCCAGTATCAAGAAGGTAGCTAAAGCCGGAAGGGTACGATGGGCAGGACATGTTGCAAGAATGCCGGACAGCAACCCTGCAAAGATGGTGTTCGTTTCCGATCCGGCAGGTACGAGACAGCGTGGAGCGCAGCGAGCGAGATGGGCAGACCAGGTGCAAAACGACTTGGCGAGCGTGGGGCGTATCCGAGGATGGAGAGATGCGGCCTCGAACCGTGTATTGTGGCGTCAAATTGTTGATTCAGTGTTATCTGTTTAGATGTAAACTAAATAAATGAAAAAATGAAATGACAACCGGCGGTTGATCAAAGCGCACAGTAATTTCAACAAAACGTCATACTTCGTCACCGTCTTGTTAACCTGTTGCCGAAAAAAAACTTGCTATCGAGGGTCAAGCCTAGGCAGTCGGTCTCATTGGCCCATACCACAGTCGTGCCATTGAGGATGATTTTACAGTCCTCAGGCGGAACATGTTTAGGAAATTACTATGCCTGAAACTCGAGTTATGTATATTCACAACATGTGATAGATTTAGTTCGGAAAAGGTATTGGAGGGTAAACACTCCCTTCGTTGAGTGCTAGACAGGTGATTTCTCGATTAAACTACGAAGAATCTCCATCGTCCTTCGCAGCTTAGCGGGTACTGATGAAACTAAATTCCCAGCACCAGCCACGTAGCCGAACTCGCAATCCATTTTCAGAACTTACTCTCTCTCTCTTATGTATTTTTGTACAATGCCAACCTATTAGGATGAGTATTTAGTATTGTCTGGTTCCTACACACTTGCCTCAACAGTAACTGCGCTCGATGAAGTAGGGTTGTCCGAGGTTGTGCCAGTTGGTCGTCAGATCCCAACCTGACCACATAAGTGAAGAGAAATCACCACTCGAGTTTAATTCATTCAAAGTTCAGACAAATAATCATAAACCTATTTTGTTGTACGGATAATTTCCAGACCCCCCGTAGTAGGAAAAAGTATCGAGAGGTTTTCGGAGGCAGCACATGCTCTTCGTACGACGGCAGGTTCGAAGGCACTATACAAGATTTCCCAGTGCATAGCGAGCAAACTTTTTCTACATTACAACCATTCGGAAGATCCAATTGGCATCAAAGGGGCACCATCCATTCCTAGTAGTGACCAATCTACTGAGGCTTTTGAAAAATGTCCAGTTCTGATGCCTTCGGAAGATGCCCCAAGGGTCTCAGGACATGCTCCATGGTAACCAATGTCCTCAGAATCATGATTGACGGCACGACTCACTACGTTTCCACAAATTCTGATGTTTTAGGTTTTGGCTAATCCGGAGACATTTTTCATTGACCTTTTTGGGTTCTCAGAGGACAAGTAGCTACTAACAAAAGACCCTGCTGTAGGTCTTTTCTTCCACAGGTGCCACAATAGTTTTTGGTTGTGATATAGTTCCTATATCAGAAAAGTATGTAAAGAGATGACATGGTTAGATTGTAAACGGTTAAATGACCAGGATTCGAGTAACCGACGGAAGATTAATTTTCCGAACAGCTTGGATAATCATGAGAGAAGATTGATGAAACAGTGGCTTTCAAGAAATTAAAACAAAAAAGAATTTTTTCCAGGCTCTCGGATAGAGGGAACTTTCACTGTCTTCCTAGATTAGGGGAAATATCTAAGCCGGATGCACTGATTCAAGATCATATCAAGGTGATAAAACAGTTGGATTTAATACATATATACCGATAAAGCATCAGCAGAGATCTCCAACTCTACTGAGTAGGATGGTTCAATGCTTATCAAGAACGCAGTTAAGAGGATATTTTGAAAATAAAAGATAAGAAACCTATTGATAAACGTATTAAAGTCAATATTTTCCTATTTTTCAGAAGCCAGAACTTATGTTATAAACATGAAAACTGTCTTTCAGCTTCCACGAATCATCAAAATTATGCAAATTCCATTATCACGCTCAATGAATAAGAAACGCTAAAGTGAATCCTTGTAACGGACAACCAAAACACTCTCCCAGTGTTATTGCTCAAAATGCAAAACAAACGCGTAGAAAGACGTATTACGCATAAAGCTCAATCCTTCACCCGCTATCCGCTAAGCCAGCTTACGAATCCATCGCTCGGTAAACAACTCCTCCTGCGTTAATTTGATGAGTTGCTGTATGTTTATGAGGTTAATTGAAAGAAAATAAATCCTCCCCGGCAGCGCGTAATTTCTCCATCCTACTACTGCCGAGCTTACGATTCTTCTTGGCTACAAGGCACAGTCAGTAGTGAGTAGACTGGCGGAGTGCAATCCGACGCTCGTTCTGACATCACCGCCGTCGTCGTGCCAAAATTGAGTGAAGCAATGTCGATCCAAACAGGCACCACACCGACTGAACAACCGCACATATTTCCCAGAAGCAGCGGTATCATCGTCGTCGTCCAGGTCCGAACGCCACCACCAGAGCCCAAGCCTGTCCTATCGTGCGGGGAGGTGTGCGATTTAGGGCTGATTCGTGAGCAAGGCACAAAATTGCCACAGCTCGAGATGATTCTGTTTATTTATTTTCCTTTGCTCACGTCCCGTCTACAACATCCTCGTCTCATCGTTCCACCCCCTACCACCAATTTTCTTCTCCTAGTTGCCTGTTTGGGTTTGGGTCTCGGTTCAGCACGTGGCTCGTAGTTCATCACTCCCCATTACCAACGGAAACATTGCTCCGGATTAGGCAGAATATGAACGCCGAGGGTGGTCACGTGGAAAGTGTCCACTTCTGATGAGTATCCTGAAATTAGCACTTTTTTCCAGACTGAAGCCGGAGGGTCGAAACGCAAATCAGGACTCTAATGAGCAGTAGGAAAACGAGGAAACCCCAGAATCATTACCCACCCTAATGGCGCGGTGGCGCAACTAACGGTCTCAACCTTGTGTCGGCTTTTTTTCCCTGCTGCTCACCACGATGTGTTCTACATTCCAGCATCCCCTGGCATTAGATATCGATTTTTCCATTTTCCTCGTTCACCACGCTTTTGAAAGTATTTTTTTTTCGTTGTTGTCCCGCTTAGGTTACTGACAGCGAGGGTCGCTGCTGGTCAAACGTTTCGGACAGCGGACCTACAAATTTCATCATACCGCTAGCAAACGTGCCCTTTGTTACATTTCGTGCAATACGAGGGGTATTGAAAATTGGGCTTTATCGCAAAGTGAAGTAAGACTTAAAGTGCACTTTTACTTAAATTTATAGAGAGCAGAATCAAATGATCTAATTTCTATGTTATTCAAAGCTAAATGAGAGTTGCTTAACCCCCTCCCTCCCAAAGCCTTTTTTTGAATGAAAATTTCGTTCAAACCCTCATTTATAAAAAAAAAATTCCCGGCTGTGCCGCTTAATAGGACTAATGATTAAGGCCTTCCAATTTCAACCTGAAAACTTTCTGAAACTTTCTGATCTTTGAAAGGTACAGGCGATTTATCGGCTTTCAGTGAGCAAATGCATTCATCTTCATTTTTCCAGCGTTTTGTTTGATGGAATGCTGTCATCTGCTTATAAGCTATAGTGCTGCTCTGGATTATAACTTAATTTCTTGAGTCAATAACGAGATACCTACTGAAGAATAGACACTGAAGACTGAAAATACTCTTCGTAAAGCTACAATCGAATTTTGGAATGAAAGAAAAAACACTTGATGTATGATCTAGATTTCATTAAGTGGATTTGTGTCCAACAAACGTGCTTTTTTCGATGATGTTGTGCATTGTAATTTGCCAGTTATGGTTTGAACTAAAGTTCACTGTAAACTATTTGGTTTTACTTTTACTTTTATGTTTCAAATATGTTTGCTGAGTGGTTGATAAACTCGATGAAATCAAAAGAATTTATGGCATTTTGATTGAAAACATTTCTCTCAAATGTATCGCAAAACATTTCGTAAATGGGCAACTGCGGTTTCTTAAATAAATAACTCAATAGTGCTGTCCAATGAGCAGCTCGAAGTTGTTCCTGTCACGCTCATGCCCGTTTGTTGACAAAAAAGAACGAGCAGGACAGGAACAACTTCGAGCTACTTCGAGCTGCTCCTTGGACAGCATTAATATGTATTAAACTGAAAAGAAACTCCCATTCCCACACTTCCCATATGAAATTATTTATTTTTAACTTTTAGAATTCTAATAAAATAGCGATGATCTTGCATTCTATCGGTCTAAGCTTTGAATATTCGCGAACATTGGAACACGATCTATTGTGTGTTATTTTACTTTCTAGAAAGAAGCTTGGAATACTTAAAGAACGAGCTTGGTAGTCATATGGCTACGACTTCTACGTCATACGCAGAAGATCGTGGGTTCAATCTCAGGCGCATTCTATTTTTCTATTTTCTCTACATTCCTCACATTCTAGCAATCGCTAGGAATAAAAACCGTTTTTGAAACGGCTTCCATTTCTTTCATCTATACTCTCTACATAACTATTCTAGCAGTCTAATTTGTTGGTTTCCAAAGATTTTCTTGAAAATTTCATACAATTTCTTGTTGAAATTTCGAAAAACTCTCCTTAAAAACTAAGAAAAAACTCGTGTGGAAATTGCGAAGCATTTCCCGTTGAAATCCAAAGAACTCTCGCTTAACTTTTCAAAAGGTCCTAAGTAACATTTTTTTCGTGATTTAATTTGAGTATTGCAATCAACAGATTAACATGAAATACGTTGATTGCATTATTCAAATTAAATCATGAAAAAAATGTTACTTAGGACCTTTTGAAAAGTTAAGCGAGAACTTTTCGTTGAAGTAACGGAAAATGGTCGTTCGGCAGAAAGCCATTTGGCTGACAGTTGTTTGATCAAATATGTCGTCTGACCGAATAGACCATTCAGTAGAAAACTATCTTTGGCCGAAAATGTCATTTGATCGAACAGTTCATTTGGCTGAAAAAATTGGCTGACTGAATAGCTCAATTGGCCGAATATGCCATTTGGAAATTATTTTCAGTTAATTGCATATTATTCGGCAACTCGGCCGTACGAAAACCATTTTTTTGTTAAATATCTTGGCTGTGCATATGCACAGCATATGTTTCGAAATGGACAAATTGATATGAAATTTGCGAAAAAGAATCCACGTGTCTTGGAGGGCTTCAAGCCCTCAACCTCCTACTCCTAGATAGGCGTGATAACCCCTACACATCAAGACCACTTAAAGGTCACGTTTTCGGAAAAGCCATCAGAATCTGAGTACCAACCTCCACCGCGGTTAGCTCTCTTTTGCAAATTGAATATCTTTCGGATGCTTGATTTGTCCAATCTCCACATTTGCTTTACTATTGTATATCCACAGCCAAGCGAGTGCACATTGTTTATTAAACGAGAGGATCGCACTCCATGCCCCCCAGTAACTGTCTGGGCGGGACGGTAAAGAATGCGAATTCAATCGCACTCTGCTGTGCCAAAGGCTTGCTTGGCTAAAGCATTTGATGAGTTTGATTGCCTTTTACGTAAGCGGTCGCGTGTACTCAGACGACTAATGACGGTGAAAGACCGACACTTGATTACAATTAATTGCATATTATTCGGCAACTCGGCCGTACGAAAACCATTTTTTTTGTTAAATATCTTGGCTGTGCAGTGGTCTTGTTGTGTAGGGGTTATCACGCCTATCTAGAGAGTAGGAGGTTGAGGGTTCGAGTCCCTCCAAGACACGTGGATTCTTTTTCGCAAATTTCATATCAATTTGTCCATTTCGAAACATATGCTGTGCATATGCACAGCCAAGATATTTAACAAAAAAAAAATTTCAGATTGTCCACGGTAACTACTTCGATGTTTCGAGTTTTTTATAATTGCCAAAAAAAAAGCTCTTTGGATTTCCCAAGGAAAATTGTTTGGAATTTCAGCGGATTTTATATGAGAATCTCTTCAGAATTTTCACTGTAAGTTGTTTCAAATTCTACAGGAAAATAGTCGAAATATCCGCGGAAGCTTTCTGTTGAGTTTCTCTTGAATATACTTCGAAATTCATCCATAAAATCCTTCTTAACTGTTGGAGCTTGTGACTGGTTGACGTCGACTTTCTCAATCTAGAATAATTAAGACGACTAATTTGACATAGCCAGCGTTCAAACAGAAAATGCTTCGGTATATCCGCGGGAGACTCACGAGTCACGAGATATTTTCCAAGATTTTCACGGAAAATTCTTCAATTTTTTTTTTATTTTCAACGGAAAATTGTGTTTTATTTTTTATTTTTAAGGATTTTTTTTGAATTTGTATAGAAAATTCATAAGATATTCCTTTGGCCGAAAGTGACAGACGAGTGAACTGGTCGTCTGGCCGAAACGGTCGTTTGGCCGAAGAAGTCATTATCCCGAAAATGCCGTTTAGCCATTTGGCCGAAACTGTCATTTGGCATACGGCTAAATGTCAATTACTGAACGGATAATATGGTAAAAGATGGCCACTCGTTTGGCGAAATAACCTTTTGTCAAATGACCATTGAACAAAATTCCGTAACGTATCTACTTTTCAAGTCGATACCGGCCTTTAGGCCAAAAGTCATCTAGCCAAATTCCATTTAGCCGAGCCGAACTGAACGTTTATTTGAAACTGTTATCAGGTTTGACCGAAAATGTAGTTTAGCCGACAGCGACATACGGCTGTATACTATTTCACCGGAAACCGATTTTTTTTCGCGGTTTGATCCATTCCACTGAAAGTCATTTCGCGGAAGAACACTTCGCGGTATGAAACGTTCCGCGTAATTTTTCCGCGTTAACGTAATTTTTCAACGGAGTAACACGTAGGGTGACGGCAATTCATACCATGCACCCATGCAGGGATACTGGGATTTCCTATGTACATGGGACAGTTATGAGTATAACGGCAGTTTAGGACTCAATTGTAGAAGAGGTTGATAGAATGGGTGTTTTAACGTTGGCTTGCTCAGTCTAGAATAATTTGGACGGCTAGTTTGGCATGGTCAACGCTAAAACAACAAATTTCTCAGAATATCCGCGGGAGAGGAGGAGTATTCAAATAAAAGTTCTTTAAAACTTTCGTGGAAGATTGTTCAAAATGTTTATTTCAATAAAATAAAATCTTTGAATTTCAACGGGAAATAACTCTGAGTTATCAAGTTTTTTTTATTTCTACGAGAAATTCTTTGCACAGTTGACGTTCGATAACTGCAAGTTATTTAACTGCAATGCTTGTTAACTGCAATTCGACAGTTGTAATAGTTTTGCAGTTACGGGACCGATGAACTTCAAAATTATGTCTAAGTCAATGAAATTGCATTACGCTGCACAATCAGGAGTACTTCTATCACCGACGAATCAACGTGTTCACTGCATAGAAAGTAATTCAAATTTGCTACGGCGCCATAATATAAAGTCATAGAACACTACCGCCACCCCAATAACGGCTCGCGAAGTTTTCGTAGTTCAGGCACCAACCTACGTGTATGAACGTTGCAGTGGAGTTGTGTATTAGCTCATTTGAAAGGAGCGATCGCTCGCAAAGTGAATGACCGTTAATAGTGAAGGATAATCATAGAACGCCAGTGACACGTCGGTTCATCGGTGGTTCTATTGCATTTGACAAGCGCTTGAAGTAGAGAATGCGTCGCAGTTATCGAATTGCATTCGCTAACTGAAACGTGCAGTTATCTAACGACAAGATTATTGTCCATGAGAAATTCTTGAGAAATTCAATTGTCTGAAAGCAAAATACGACCTAACTGGTTAAAAGTCGTTCTCCCTAATAGGTCGTTTGGCCGAATAGGCCATCAGCCCGAAAATGCCGTTTGGCCGAAATGGTCGTTTGGCCCAACGGGTCATACGGCCAAATGTCAAGTACTGTACAGATAATATGGTCAAAAATGTCGATCCCTCCCCAGGCCATCTGCGAGTTGTGGCGCCTGCCTAGGATGTGGTGGGGTTTGCCAGTGGGCCCTGTTAAACCTCTATAAAAAGCTGCATGAATCCGCAAGTAGGCTCCGCCAAAGCGACCGTGTGCCACTCAAAGCGCACAAGCCCAAGTCCTGGTGTTAGGTGGGACGCTAAACAGCCCTGACACGACGGCCCTTCGACGAGACAGGAGGTTTGCGCAGGCCCAATAAGCCGCCTTTAAAAACAACTATTACGAACGACATAGAAGATAATACGACTCGATACAATCGGCAACGACCTAGGTGACGAATAAAGGATCACGATTGGAAGCTTGGAACATGGAACTGCAAGTCGCTAGGCTTCGCAGGTTGCGATAGGATAATCTACGATGAACTACATCCCCGCAACTTCGATGTCGTAGCGCTGCAGGAAATCTGCTGGACAGGACAGAAAGTGTGGAAAAGCGGGCATCGAGCGGCTACCTTCTACCAAAGCTGTGGCACCACCAACGAGCTGGGAACCGGCTTCATAGTGCTGGGAAAGATGCGCCAACGCGTGATTGGGTGGCAGCCAATCAACGCAAGGATGTGCAAGCTGAGGATAAAGGCCGTTTCTTCAACTATAGCATCATCAACGTGCACTGCCCACACGAAGGGAGATCCGACGACGAGAAAGAAGCGTTCTATGTGCAGCTGGAGCAGACATACGATGGATGCCCACTGCGGGACGTCAAAATCGTCATCGGTGACATGAACGCTCAGGTAGGAAGGGGGAAATGTATAGACCGGTCATCGGACCGAATAGTCTGCATACCGTATCGAACGACAACGGCCAACGATGCATAAACTTTGCAGCCTCCCGCGGAATGGTAGTCCGAAGCACTTTCTTCAGAATATCCACAAGGCCACATGGAAATCACCCAATCAAGTAACGGAAAACCAAATCGACCACGTTCTAATCGACGGCAAATTCTTCTCCGACATCACGAACGTACGCACTTACCGCAGTGCGAATATTGAATCCGACCACTACCTCGTCGCAGTATGTCTGCGCTAAAAACTCTCGACGGTGATCAACACGCGTCGGAGACGTCCGCCGCGGCCAAAGATTGGGCGGCTACAAGACGGTAGACTAGCCCAAGACTACGCGCAGCAGCTGGAAGTGGCACTCCCAACGGAAGAGCAGCTATGCGCAGCATCTCTTGAAGATGGCTGGAGAGATATTCGATCCGCCATTGGAAGCACCGCAACCGCTGCACTAGGCACGGTGGCTCCGGATCAGAGAAACGACTGGTATGACGGCGAATGTGAGCAGTTAGTTGAGGAGAAGAATGCAGCATGGGCGAGATTGCTGCAACACCGCACGAGGGCGAACGAGGCACGATACAAACGGGCGCGGAACAGACAAAACTCGATTTTCCGGAGGAAAAAGCGCCAGCAGGAAGATCGAGACCGTGAAGAGACGGAGGAACTGTACCGCGATAATAACGGACGAAAGTTCTATGAGAAGTTGAATCGTTCACGTAAGGGCCACGTGCCACAGCCTGATATGTGTAAGGACATAAACGGGAACCTTCTTACGAACGAGCGTGTGGTGATCCAAAGGTGGCGGCAGCACTACGAAGAGCACCTG
>NW_026942781.1:136377-160649 GCF_024139115.2 Armigeres subalbatus | reverse complement strand
AACACTCGTGAGCGGTCATACGCTTCTCGGTATTCTTTATCAATAAGCGACGGATGAAGTCCTTACATTCCTCTGACACGTCCTTGAACGCGACTTCGTCAAACTCCCATGTTCCCTGTTTGATGTTCTTCAAAGTATCAATGTCAGTCTCACCAGCAAACGGCGATAAACCACTGATCAGCACATATGCCAACACACCAACGGCCCACATGTCCGTGTAGAAACCAACCGGTTCTCGTTCGACAATTTCGGGAGCGGCAAACTCGGCTGTGCCGGTCGAGATCTTGACCATCTCGTTAGGATTCAAACGCGTTGCCAGTCCGAAGTCAATCAATTTCACCTGGTTGCTATTTCTGGTCTGGCACATCACATTCTCCGGCTTGATATCCAGATGTATAATGTTCTTCTCGTGCATGTATTTGACGGCTTCACAGATCTGTTTCATGTACTCGATGATTTCCTGTTCGCACATGCGGTAACCTTCGGTGGTAATTCTCTCGAACAGCTCACCTCCCGACAAGAACTCATAGATCAGAACAAATTCATCGTCGTCTTCAAAAGCATCGTGCAGGTGGATCAACTTACGGTGATGCAACTGGTTCATGATATCAATTTCTTTGCGAATCAAATTGCGTTCCGAATTCTGTGACACTGGAATGAACTTGGCGGCGAAGACATTTCCAGTCTTACGTTCACGGCAACGATGGACCACACCGAATGCACCCGTTCCAATTTCTTCCAGAATCTCATACAGATCGTATACACTCTTGTTCGAGATCTCCACTGGCTTCGGATGGTATTTGCTGTAGATGTCGAACACGTAGGAGTCGTAGTCCGAGATTGGTTCTCGCTTGCCTTGACGCTTCGGTTTGCCGTTTTCGTCCAGTTCGTACTTGACACGCTTGGCAGGCTTGATACCCAGGTCCTTCAGGCTAACCAGTTCAGTCTGATCAGATGGCTCCGATCTTCCGTACACATTCTCAGCAAACGCGCGGAACTCGTACTGATGTCCGGGCGAGAGATGCGGGATGATGAGCTGATTGAAGCGAGTTGTTCCGGCCCGGATCCATGTAGACAGTGGCACTTCTCGTTTCTCCACAATGTAGTTCGTAATGCTTGCGCCTCCGTCCCAAGATGGTGGCAACCAGCTGAGTGTGACATGATCCAATCCAATTTGGTCCACAGTGAGGTTCCTTGGCTTGTCTGGACAATCGCTGATCTGAATCTTGATATCGGCGGTGTCCTGTCCCAGCTCGTTCTCGATTGTGATCGTGTAGGTACCCGAATCCAGCTGCGATCCATCGCGAATGGTCAACACAGTGTGACGTTCACGAGTCTCAATGTGATAGTGGCTGCCAGATTCGATCTGTTCTCCCTTGAGGGTCCAGTGACAACGTGGTTTGGGGAAGCCAGTGAACGGAATCTTGATTTCGATGTTTTCGCCGTTGTCGAAGAAGGCAGTATCGCGGAATCGTGGTGGAACGTTGAGCTTCGGTGGGGATTTGATGATGAGTGAGGCCTTGGTGGACTTGACTCCACCCTTGTTGATCGCACGACAAGTGTACTCATCGGCATCCTCGCCAAATACGTCGTTGATAGCCAGATGGTGCATGTCTCCGTCGCTGTACATGTAGTACCGAGATCCGGAGCATATTTCGCGGGCACCCTTGTGCCATGTGATCTTCGGACGCGGAACTCCGGTGATTTTGCACACAAACTCGACGTTTCTGTTCTGTACGCAGGTCAGTGTGTTCAGTGGCTTGACGACCTCTGGTGGCTTGCATACATCCGGATCTTCGGCCTTCACCAGTTGCGAAGCCTTCGAGAATTCCGAGCAGCCGACTTCGTTCTGAGCGGCAACACGGAACTCGTAGAATCGACCTTCGACAAGATTCGGGCAGTTGATCGTGCAAATAGAGCAGGACACGGTATTGACGCGCTGCCAGGTATCCGTTCCTTGTTCGCGTTTCTCGATCCAGTATCCCAAAATGCGAGTGCCACCATCCGAGAATGGTTTCTCCCATTCCAAATTGACGAAGTCACCTCCAACCTCGTGGATGATTGGAATGCCAGGTGGCGAAGGCAGATCGTATGGTCCGCGTGCCTTGATCGGATCGGATCCTTCCAATGGAGCACCCATTCCGTTCTCGTTAACGGCCGACACACGGAAGAGATATTCCGAGAACTCGATCAATCCCTTGATGATCAACTGTGTTTCCTTAATGTAGTTCGAAACGATTAGCCAGTGCTGCGATTTGATATCGCGACGCTCAACGACGTAATGCGTGATCTTGCGACCTCCATCATACTTCGGAGGCTTCCACGAAACGGTGCACATGTTCTTCGTAACGTGACTGATCAGTAGCGGTCCCGTCGGTGGTCCAGGCAATCCAGTGACATGAACATTTACATTGCACGATACACTTCCACTGTCATTCTTGAAGTTAACCAAATACACTCCCTTATCGGCATCTTCGACATCACGGATGTAAATAACTGCGTAGTCATCGAAGACTGTGTATTTGATGTGTTCGGTTTCGATGAGCTTCTCACGATCCTTGGAAATGTTAACTTCCATTGGTTGGTCTCCGCTGAAGCCAAGCTTAATCTTGGCGTTATCTCCCTTAATCAGGTACACATCCGATGGAATATTGACCAATTTTGGTGGAACTCCAATCTTAACAGCAGCCGTAGTGTGGACCGAACCGACAAAGTTGATAGCCTCGCAAGTGTAATCGCCTTCGTCACGGTATGTAACATTCGAGATGTGCAACGAGAATACACCGTTCTTGCTTTCCAGAGCAAATTGTCCACCGTGCGTAATTTCTCGTCCATTGCGCAACCACCTGCAGGTTGGTTCCGGCTTTCCGTGAGCCTCGCAAGTCAGTTGCACAGATTTTCCAAGCGGTACCAAGCTGAACTTCAACCTCTTGACCCATTCCGGTTTCTCGGTATCCAACTGTTCACCAATGCGAACCGATCGAGTTTCAACTGAAGGTGGTGAAACTCCATAATTGTTGACAGCGTAAACACGGAATTCGTAAACTCCACCCTCAATGAGGTTCGTAACTGTAAGCTCCGTAACAGGAATATTCGACTCGTTACATTTAACCCAGCGTGCTCCTCCAATGTCGCGACGCTCCACATAGTAGCCGGTGATCCTCGAACCACCATCGCTCGCCGGTGGAGTCCAGCTGAGATCGACGAAGCTCTTGCCAACCTTAACGATGGCCGGGGCTCCTGGTGCCGAAGGTGGCGTGACCTTTCCATGAATCTTGAACCGTTTCGACGATGCTGACGGTTTGCTCACACCAGCAGCGTTCTGGGCACGGACACGGAACTCGTATTCTCTGCCCGGCATAAGATTGTACACCTGGTAGCTGGTGTCCTTGATGAGGAAGTTGCACACAATCCAGGTGCTGTCGGTAACGTCGCGGTACTCGAAGCGATAGCCCTGAATACGAGATCCACCATCCATGAGCGGTCGTTCCCAGGTGACGGTAACGTAGCTCGTATCCCAATCGGACACACGTGGTGGATTCGGTGGATCTGGCACCGTGAACGGATACCGAGCAATGATCGGTTCTTCCAAGATAAGTGGATCGCTGATGCCGTACTGATTCTCGGCACGAACCCGGAAGCTGTACTGTTTGTTATTTTCCATACCCATGTTGTCGTAGTGGGTTGATCGGACGAAACTGCTTGCCTTGGTCCAGTATCCCAGTGGTTCGTAACGTTCGACGATGTAGTTCGTAATCGGACTGCCACCATCGTCCAGAGGGACCTTCCAGGACAGCGTACATGACTCGGGAGTAATTTCCGAAACTTCAAGCGGTCCAATCGGAGGTGTTGGTTTGTCAACCACCAACACGCGGCACGAAGCAGTATCCTTGCCAACGCAATTGACCAAATGGATAGTGTAGCTGCCACTGTCCAAGCGTTTCGAGTTGTCGTTCTTGAAGACGGCTTCCGTATCGGTGACTTGCAGTTCGATCCTTTCGTTTCTCGACACCTCGTTGCCATTAACCAACCAGAATGCATCGGGTCGTGGTGAGGCTGAGAACGGAACAATGATCTTGAACGGATCGCGAGCAATGACCAGAATGTCGCGCATTCCAATGTCCGAGGTGATCTTCGGAGCGGAGAAGGCAGCCGTGACCATGATCGGGTCTGACGCAGAACTGAACGGAGACTGTCCTGCCGCATTGACTGCAGCAACGCGGAAGATGTATTCGCGATTCTCGCTGAGTCCCGATACCTTGCACATGAGATCCTTGAGCGTGCCCTGTTGAACCTTGGTCCAGGTGCCTTCGGCAGCCGGTCGCTTCTCGACGATGTAGTGCGTGATCGGTGAGCCTCCGTTGCTGGCTGGTTTGGCCCAAGTAATGGTGACGGAGTCTTCGGTGGTCTCGACACGGGTCGGAGTTCCAGGTTGCGTTGGAACATCGAACGGATGCTTGGCAATGATGGTGTCGGATTGAGCCGGCTCTGACATACCGTACTTGTTTTCGGCGTAGACGCGGAATTCGTACTGCTGGTTGACGCGCAGGTTGCGTATCTTGAGATAGGTGGTCGTACAGTAGCTGCTGACCTTGGTCCAGCTGGAAGCGTTCTTTTCCTTCCGTTCGACGACGTAGTTGGTGACAGGAGAGCCACCATCGTCCAGAGGAGTGTTCCAGCACAATGTCAAATGTTCGCCACCGTACGATTCGACGGCAATGTTTTCCGGTTTGGATGGTTTGTCCAGAACCTTGACGTTGCAAGTTCCGATGTCGTAGCCAGATGGATTCTTGAGCATCAGACGGTACTGCTTAGAATCGGAGCGTTTGCTGTTGGTGACGACCATGATAGCGGCTTCATCGGTAAGTTGTTGATGGACACGAGAATCGGAGTCATCCAGCTGGTCGTCGTTGGCGAACCAAGTGGCGACCGGTTTCGGGAAAGCCGTGTACGGGATATGAATGTTGAAGTCTTCTCCTGCACGGACTGTAATGTCCCGAACGTTGCGCAGGTCCATCATTGGTTTGTTGGGCTGTTCCTGTAGAGTGACCGAGATACTTGGACGCGATGGATCTGACGAACCGATATCGTTGACGGCAATCAATCGGAACTGGTATTCCTTGTTCTCTTCCAAGTTTTCGACGCGGTACGATTGGTCGCTGCACAAATCAGCCAAGCTGTTGGAGTCCTTCCAGTTTTCTTCATCCTTGACACGATACTGGATTAAATAGCCCTTGATCTTTTCCTTGGCATCCTTACGTAGCGTACGCCACGACAGGGTGACATTGTTGCGGGAGATCTTATCGATCGACGGTGGATCGGGTTGATTCGGCCGTTTGCGTTGGTATTGGGCGGTGATTGGATCGGTCGGTTCACTTGGTTTGCTGACTCCAACGTCGTTGACGGACTTCACACGGAATTCGTAGCGGAAGCCTTCCATCAGATCCGGGATGGTATAAGTAGTGTTGACAGTTGGGTAGTTGTTAACCTGCACCCAATCGCCAGTACCACGTTCACGTTTCTCGACGATGTAGCCAACGACAGGGCGAGTTTGCACTCGCGGAGGCTTCCAAGAAATAGTACACGAGCTCGGAGTGTAATCTTCGATCGCTGGTTTATCGACGGCCTGTGGTGGGTCAGGGCTCTTCGGCGAAATGGTTTTGCTTTCGGTTGGATCCGATGCTCCGTAAATGTTCTCGGCACGGACACGGAAGATGTACTCATGGTTCTCGGTCAGATGCTTGATAGTATGCGCACATCGAGGAACAGTACCGTAGACCATCTTCCAGTTATCGGATGGGAATTCTTTGTACTCGATACTGTATCCGGTGATATCCGAGCCACCGTCGTCCTTTGGTGGATCCCAGTTGAGGGTAACGGTGTCTTGGGTGGTTTCCAAGGCGAACACATTTCGTGGTGGTTGTGGACGATCGACGACGATGACTTCAAACTCGCGGGTATCTTCTCCGTATTGGTTCGACGCCTTGATCTTGTAGGTGTCCGAATCCTTGCGTTCACTCTTCTCGACACGGAACACGGTCTGTTCGCTGTTGGTATCGATGGTAGTGCGAGACGTTTCCGGTACTTTAACTCCATTACGGAACCATTCGACAGTCGGAATCGGAGCGCCAACCAACGGAATTGTGATGATGATTGGTTCTCCAGCACGCACCTTGATCGTACGTTTGCCAAAACTGTCAAGATTGAGTTTGGGAGCCTGTTGCATTGGTCTGGCCCAGCACTTGCTTGATGGATCGCTAGGTTGACCCTGTCCAGCAGCATTGACGGCCGAAACACGATAGTCGTACTGATGGCCCTTGATGACTCCTGTATCTGTGAATTCGATGTTCGGAACCGGGTACTTGTTGGCCTGAATCCATCTTCCAGTAGCCGTATCTCGTCGTTCAATGTTGTATCCACTGATTCTTGAACCGCCATCACTGATTGGAGGCTTCCAACTGAGCGTGACAAAGTCATAATTGCTATCTGTGATATCCGGTTTCGTGGGAGGTCCAGGAGCGACGAACTGATCCTTGGCTACAACTGGGTGCTTGCTCATCAAACCATCCGAGCGTCCCTGAAGGTTCTCGGCCATAACACGGAACTCGTACTTGTTGCCCTTGTTGAGGCGAGGCACAACAGTGTGGGTGTACTTTGGACTGACATAGGCCACAGCCGGTACCCATCCTCCTCCATGGGTAAGATCCTTCTTTTCCACCACATATCCAGTGATTTCCGAACCACCATTGTCCTTGGGAGGTTTCCAAGAGATCGTAACACTCTTCTCCGTGATTTCCTCGTAGTTCATAGGACCCTCTGGTGGATCTGGACGGTCCAGCACAGTCAGGCGCAGACTTCCTTCGTCGGTTCCGCTCGAGTTACTGATCTTCAGCTTGTATTCCCCAGAATCGCCGCGATTGCAGTTCACGGTATGCACAATGGTGTGGTGTCCAACGGCGGTCATCGTCGTGCGCTTGTCACTTTCAACAGGCTTTCCGTTCAACGTCCAAACAACTTCCGGTGCCGGTTCTCCCGTGAAGGTCACATCCAAGTGGAAGATTAGACCAGCCTTGACGACCATATCTCGCAGAGGAGTAACGATCTTGGGGGCAATGAAGCGCGATCGCGTAAGCACAGCATCCGAGGCATCCGATGGTTCGGATTCTCCAGCGGCGTTAACAGCAATGACACGGAACTCCCATTCGGTTTCGGTGGCCAGATCTGGAACCTTGAGATTGCGCTGAATTCCGGGCACACGTCCAGCGGTACTCCAGTATGGACTGTCCTTCTCCTTCTTCTGCACAATGTATTCGGTGATTGGAGCACCGCCATCGGACTTGGGTGCATTCCATTCCAAGCTGACCGAATTGGCATCCCAATCGACAACCTGTGGTTTTGGTGGTTGTGATGGCTCTTCGAAGTCATTCTTCGCCACAATTGGATTGGACGAATCCAAAGGTTCCGATTCACCAATTTCGTTCACGGCCTTAACTCTGAACGAGTAACGCTTGTTGTGAATCAATCGAGAAATTTCGTTCACCAGCGAGGTGCTCATACCGGCAGCAGACCAAGTGCCACGGGACATGTCCATCTTTTCGATAACGTAGTGCGTGATTGGGCTGCCACCATCGTCCTTGGGCAGCTTCCATTCCAGATGGCATCCTTCGGTAGTGATGTTGGTAATTCTGAGTGGTCCTTCCGGTGGCGATGGCTTATCCAAAACGGTCACATGTCCTGAAGCCGAGTACTCACCACATTCGTTCTTCACAATCAGCGTGTACATACCGCAGTCTTCACGGATGGAGAATGGAATTTCCAAGGAAACCTCATTGTTGTACGCTTCGCGGATAACTCTCTGCGATTCTGGAATCACGACACCATCGCGCTTCCAAACGGCCGTCACATTCGGTGAGGCTTCAACCGTTACGTTGTAAGCGATCTTCTTACCCACCGGAACGATCAGATCCTTCAGAGCATTCTTATCGAAGTGCGGTGGTACGAAGCGAGACTTGCAGACCACTGGATCCGATGATTCGCTAGGATCGCTGACACCAGCCTTGTTGACCGCGCAAATACGGAACTCGTACTCCTCGTCCTTGACCAAATCGGTAATCTTGGCAGATGGCTTGAACAGCTCAGTGAACTCTCCAGCGAATTTCCAGTCACCATAGCGAGGCTTCTTCTCCACGACGTAGCTTGTGATCGGAGCTCCACCGTCCTTCTTGGGTATGCTCCATTCCAAGCTTACGTAGTTATCGCTCCAATCCACAACCACCGGTTTGCCAGGTTTGTCTGGTTTGGCGTACGGATCCTTGGCTGTGATCGGTTGAGAAGTGGTCAAAGGAATAGATTCACCCTGTTTGTTAACGGCGCGTACACGGAACTGGTACGAGTGACCCTCGATCAAATTGTCCGGACGGATCTTGGTGGAAATCGTTTCTCCAACCGGAATCCAACGCAGTTGATCAGTGTCCAACTTTTCAACGACATAATGCAGAATTTCCGAACCACCATCGTCTTTCGGTGGACGCCACATAAGCGTGACTCCAGTCTTCGACAGGTTTTCGTGACGAATGGGGCCCTCTGGTGGGGCCGGGACGTCCAACACAACCACATTCACATCAGCAATGTCAATACCGTTCTTGTTCTTGGCGGTGAGTGTGTAGACTCCACTGTCGGCTCGCTTGACATCCATAACACGCAGCTTGGTTTTGTAGTCTTCGTAAACGACCTTAATGCGATCCGTGTTGATGATCATATTGTCCTTGTGGGTCCATTCCTTAGCAGGGACTGGTTCACCCTGAACCGGAACATCGAATTCGAACGTGAGTCCCGCTCGGATTTTAACATTGTTAAGAGAGTAACGATCGATCTTCGGCGGTTGGTTCTTGCTGCGGGCGATATGTGAGTCTGTCGGCTTACTTGCTTCTCCTTCTCCAGCACGGTTGATCGCCTTAACACGGAATTGATAGGCGGTTCCTTCGATAAGATCGGGAACCTTTGCCGTGACGGCGTCACCGTCAACTTCAGCGCACTTTTCCCAATCTCCCGAGTACTTGCTCAGCTTCTCAACCACGTAGCCGGTGATCGGAGCTCCTCCGTCGTTTTCCGGTGCCTTCCATTCCAGTTCGACGTAATCCTTGTCGTAGTCCGTGATGACGAGGTCCTCTGGACGCTGTGGAGCACGGAATGGATTCTTTGCGACCACGGCATTGGCCATCGACAGTGGCTCGGATTTGCCCATTTTGTTCTGGGCTCGGACGCGGAACTTGTACGAGTGTCCTTCGATGAGACCGTCGATTTCCGCCTTGCACTTGTTGCTGCCCGAGTCACCAGCGTACACCCAAGTTCCCTTAGCTTCGTCCAGCTTTTCGACGATATAGTTATCGATCGGTAGACCACCGTCGTCCTCCGGAGCACGCCATTCCAGGATTGCTCCATTGGCAGTAATCTCCTGTACCTTGAGTGGTCCTCCTGGTGGGCTCGGAACGTCCAAAACAGTGACGAACACATTGGCCGTATCTTTGCCATTTTCATTTTCAGCCTCAATCGTGTAGGTTCCTGACTCGCCACGTGTGGCCGAACGAATGGTTATCTTGGTGTTGTATTCGTAGTCCTGAATCTTGAAGCGTTCGTTCTGTTTCAATTCGCGTTTGTTTAGCAACCATCTAGTCGTCGGCACAGGCTCTCCAGTAACCTTGACGTCGAACACCACATTATTACCCGCCTTGATACGTACATCGATCAGGTTGGTACGGTCGATCTTCGGTGGTTGATTCTTCGGTTTGCAGATGATTGGCGGAGTGGCGTTGCTTGGATCACCTGGACCAGCTTTGTTGACAGCACGAACACGGAATTCGTATTTCTGTCCTTCCATCAGATCCGGAACATCAGCATTGGTAGCATCGGCAGGAACTTGCATCTTCTTTTCCCACTCTCCGTACTTGTCCTTAACTTCAACGACATAGCCGGTGATCGGAGATCCACCGTCACTGACCGGCGGCAACCAGGCCAGTTTGACAAAGTCTGGACCCCAATCGGTTGCTTTGCAGTTCTGTGGAGGCGATGGTTCGTCGAACGGATTCTTCGCAATGAAGTCTCCAACTTGTTCCAAAGGCTTGGATTCTCCTTCAGCGTTGATTGCACTGACACGGAACTTGTATTTCTTTCCATTTTGCAGTCCACTGATGTCAGCATTGGTTTCTACGCTACGAGCATGTGGAACCCATGCGTTCGCGTCCTCATCGAAACGTTCGATCTGGTAGTATTCAATGTCGCAACCACCATCGTCGCGTGGTCGCTTCCATTTCAACTTGCAGGACTCCTTTGTGACGTCCGATACTTGGAGGGGACCCTCGGGAGTGCCTGGCTTGTCAGTAACAACCACTTGGACACAAACCTGATCGCGTCCGGAAGAATTGGTGGCAGTGATTTCGTAATCTCCAGAATCATTGCGGTTGGCTGGGCGCAGAATAAATTTGGAATTGTAATCCGTATTGAGGATCTCGAGACGTCTATCACTGGAAACGGTTGCTTTGTTGATGCGCCATTCACACTTGGGTGCTGGCTCACCGGACACATGGACGTCAAACTTGAGCATCGATCCAGCGGATATGGAAATATCCCGAATCGTTCTGCGGTCAATCTTCGGTGGAGCGAACCGTGGTTTGGCGATGAACGTGCGACTGGCATCCGATGGATCCGAGTGTCCTGCCTTATTGACTGCAATGACACGGAACTGGTATTCGTTTCCTTCAACCAATCCTCCGACGGTAGCGGTTGGGGTTGAAGAAGTGGTTTCGCAGGCTTTCTCCCAGATTGGGCTGTACTTGTCCTTCTTTTCGATGATATATCCGGTAATCGGACTGCCACCATTGTCTGGTTCTGGCCACTTGAGTACGGCGTGGTTCTCAGACCAATCAACGACCGTCGGAGCGCTGGGCGTATCGGGAACGGCTGCAATGAAATCATATCATCAATATCTCCGCCTTGAAAGCACAAAAATTAAACTTACAGAAGCTATCCTTCGCCAAATAGGTTCCAGCCGACTCCAACGGGTCGGATTCACCTTCGGCGTTGACGGCCTTGACACGGAATTTGTAGCGATGGCCAGGAACCAGACCCTCAACCGGGAACTCAGTGAAAGGCCACTCAACCTTGCCGGCCGTCATCCAGATACCGTTGTCCGGATCGAACTTCTCGATTACGTAGTGATCGATCGGAACACCACCATCGTCCTTCGGTTTCTGCCACTCCAGTCTGCAGCTGTCCTTTGTCATATCCTTAACCTCCAGTGGGCCTTCCGGTGCACTTGGTTTGGCTGCGGAATTTCAATTCACAGAGTTACAATCAATTATTAAACAGCGGAATAGTAAAAAAAAAATACTCACATCTCACAGTCACCGTAATTTCCACTTGATCGGTACCGAACTTATTGGTTGCCTTAATTATGTATTTGCCAGAGTCACGACGATCCGGATTCGAGTTGGCAAACTTGCTGTTGTACGGCACGTTGTCAATGGTACGCGTGGTCGTAACTGTGACCATGCGATCATTGATCGTCCAGTCCACATCTGGTGCGGGCTCACCGGAAATTTTGACATCAAAGCCGAACGGCTCGCCGATAGCCACGCTGAGGTTCTTCAAGTTGCGACGATCGATCTTCGGAGGCACTGTTCAAAAAGATATGAAAAACAATGACAGACTGTTCTAAGAGTCCGAACCATAATACTTACGCTTCCTTGGTTTGGCAGTGATCGGTTTGCTGTGGTCGCTCCAAACGCCGGGACCAGCCTCATTGACGGCGCGAACCTTGAACTCGTACACCTCGCCTTCGTTCAGCTCCGTAACCTTGGCTTCGCACTTGTTGCCAATGACTTCGGCAGCCCTAATCCACTTGATGGTTCCGTGCTCGCGTTTCTCCACGATGTATTTGGTGATCGGAGAGCCACCATCGCATACCGGCGGAGTCCAGCGGAGTTCGATAAAGTTGCGGTCCCAATCGTAGGCTTCCGGTGTGCCTGGTTTTCCAGGTTCGTCGAAGGGATTCTTGGCCACCATGAACTGTTCCGTGGACAGTGGCTCCGAGACGCCTTCATCGTTAACGGCGGACACTCGGAACAAGTATTCTTGTCCTGGTTCCAGGTTGGTGACGTCCATATGAGTGTCGGGAGTGCGTCCGACAGGAACCCATCGTCCGGTTTCCTTATCGAACTTCTCCACGTTGTAGTGATCGATTGGCACTCCGCCGTCGTCTAGTGGTGGGTTCCATTTGAGCGAACAGCCTTCCTTGTGAACGTTGGAAACCTTGAGAGGTCCTTCGGGAGCGGTTGGTTTGTCCAACACAGTAACGGTGAACTGATGCTCGTCGAAGCCGGATGAGTTCTCAGCCTTGATCTCGTAGGTGCCGTTGTGTGCACGAGTTACGGCTCCGATCGTCAGCTTGGCGCGGTAGTCTTCAAATTCAACCCGGACTTCAGCGTTGTCCTTCTCGACACGAGCCTTGTTCAGCAACCAGTACTTGGTCGGGGCTGGTTCACCACTAATCTTACAATCAAGACGCAGTGATTGACCTCCCTTCAGTGTCATGTTCTTGAGCGTAGAACGATCGATTCTTGGTGGAGCAAAGCGATCCTTCACCAGAACTGGATCCGACAAAGGTGAGTACGGACTTTGTCCGCCTTTGTTGACGGCCTTCACACGGAACTGATAAGTGGTGCCTTCAAACAGATCCTGAACCTTGGCCTTGGCGACTGGTCCATCGGTTTCCATGGCCTTCTGCCATTTGGTACTGTTAACGTCCTTCTTCTCGATAATGTACTTTGTGATGGGAGCACCTCCATCGCTTTCTGGTTCAGCCCATTCCAGAAGGACGTGCTTTCTTGACCAATCGGTGGCCTTTGGTTTTCCAGGGGCGCTTGGTGGGTCATACGGATTCTTAGCACGGGTGCTGGTATCGGTTTCCAATGGTTCGGATTCACCCTCGCTGTTGACAGCCTTCACGCGGAACATGTAGTCCTTGCCTTCTTGCAGTCCGCTAACATCTGCCTCAGGGAATCGAGACTCACAAACCTGGATCCACCGGCCACTGTCGACATCCATGCGTTCGACGATGTAGGCCTGGATTGGCTCACCGCCATCATCTTCAGGTGGCAGCCAAGACAGTTTGCAGGTCTCTGCCGTGACATCCGACACCTTCAGTGGGCCCGTACACTTCGAAGGTTTTGCCAGCACCACCAATTCCATCTCAACAGTGTCTGTGCCATTTTTGTTCTTAGCAGTAACTTTATAAATGCCTGAATCGGAACGTTTCAAGTTTCTAATAATCAAGTTAGTCTTGTAGTCTTCGTTATCTAGCCGGATGCGTTCTTCCTCCTTTCCGGTGATGGGCTTGCCCTTGAGCTCCCACGTGATCGTTGGTGCTGGTTCACCAGTGACGTCCGCTTCCACGTTCAGAAGCTGGCCGCTGCGGAGGAGCTTCTTGTCCAGATTCTTGCGATCGATTCTTGGAGCCAAGTTGCGCGGCTTAGCAACCACGCTATCGGAGATATCGCTCGGTTCTGAGGGTCCAGCTTTGTTGACTGCAACCACCCGGAACTCGTACTCGTGGCCCTCTTCAACATCTTCAACAGTGCCACGAGTTCGATCACCGCTAACGGTAGCTGCGTCCTGCCACTTACGGCTCGACTTGTCACGCTTTTGGATGATGTACTCCGTGATCGGAGCGCCACCATCTGACTTCGGTTTGGTCCACTCCAAATCGACAAAGTCTTTACCCCAGTCAGTAGGCGTAGGACGGCCCGGCTTACTTGGCTCGCTGAATGGATCCTTGGCAATCACCACGGTCTCCATCTCCAGAGGCTCACTGTCACCTTCTTTGTTGAACGCTTTAACCCGGAACTTGTACTGCTTGCCTTCCTGCAAGCCGGAAATGTTTGCCTCCGGGGTACTGCTCTGGCCACAAGGAATCCATTGTCCCGTCAGTGGGTCCAGCTTCTCGATTTCGTAGCCCTCGATCGGCATACCACCGTCGTCCAGTGGAGGCTTCCACTTGAGCTTGCAGCCATGCTTGTGAACGTCCGTGGCTTCCAGTGGCCCTTCGGGTGTTCCCGGTTTGCTAAGAATTGTAATCTCCACTTCAGCACGGTCCTCACCCTGCGAGTTGGTGGCCACTATCGTATACTTGCCAGTCAGATTTCGGCGACCGCGTACAATGAAAAATTTGGTATTGTAATCGATGTTGTCGATCTTGTAATCCGCATCGGTGACGACTTCCTTGTCTCCGTGGAACCATTTGACGGTCGGGGCAGGCTCACCCTCGATGTCGATGTCGAACTGTACCGACAATCCAGCCTTGACGGTGATTGGCGTGAGGTTCGTACGATCGATGCGTGGGCGCACTAAACAATAAAAGAGAAATTAGAATACAAATATGTCGATCCAACGCAATCGGTTGAAGGTTACACCAGAACCGATTGGTTCGAACCACACAAACAAAGATCTAAGTCTAACGAGTTCAGTAAATAGTAGACTGATATTAATATCTCTTTATTGAAAAATATAAAAAGTAAAAAGAAATTGTATTCAGATTTATACTCACGGTAACGGTGCTTTACAGTATGGAAACCAGTTGGATCAGACGCCTCACCAGTACCAGCCTTATTGATGGCACTGACGCGGAACTGATAAGTACGCTTCTCCGGCAGATCAGTAACCTTGGCTTGACACTCCGGACTGTAAGTCGTCAGAGCCGGCTCCCATTTGGTATCACCACGCTCCTTCTTCTCAATGAAGTATCCACTGATGGGAGCACCGCCATCCGAGATAGGGCGTTTCCATTGAAGCACAACACTGGAGTTATCCCAATCGTTGATAACCACATCGGTGGGAGCTTTCGGCTTATCGAACGGATTCTTCGCCACCGTGTATTCCTCAGTTTCCAGCGGCTCGGATTCGCCTTCATCGTTGATGGCCTTGACGCGGAACTTGTAGTGCTGTCCTTCCTGCAGTCCGGTCACATCAAACTCTTCGGCATCTCCCGGAGCCTTTCCGATCGGGACCCAGCGACCAACCTTTTGATCGAACTTCTCCAACTGATACGCGGTGATTGGTTTGCCACCGTCGTCGTCCGGTTTCTTCCACTTGAGTTTGCATCCGTCCTTGGTGACGTTCTTCACCTCCAGAGGTCCCTTCGGTCTACCCGGACTGGAAAGTACTGTGATTTCGACCTTCTCCTTGTCCATACCGTGCTCGTTCTTCGCGATGATCTCGTACACGCCACTATGCTTACGCATGCTGTCCTTGATGGTGAACTTGGTGTTGTAGTCCTTGTTGATGATTTCGTAATGGTCGTCACCAAGGATTGGCTTCTCCTTGAGCACCCAAGTGATCTCAGGCTCTGGCTCACCTTTCACATTGACGTCGTAGTGAACCATCTTGCCTCCACGGACCACAATCGGTTTCAAGTTTGTGCGATCGATACGTGGTTTCACTAGTGATGAAAATTAGTGTGATGAAAACCTTCCGAGGACACCTGTAAATAAAATAAATACTTACACGAACGGTGCTTGACCTTGTGGGTGGCCGTTGGATCCGATTCGGGAGAACGTCCAGCCTTGTTGACCGCAACGATACGGAACTGGAGCTCGGTGTTCTCCTTCAAATCCTCAACCGTAGCCGTTGTCTCATGTCCGGGAACTTCCTTGACATCCTCCCAATCCTTGAAGCGTTCCTTCTTCTGAACGATGTATTGAACAATTGGAGCACCACCATCGGACTTCGGAGGTGCCCACTTCAGCTTCACGGATTTGTTATCGAAGTCCACAATCTCCGGTTGACCCGGTTTCCATGGTTCGTCGAATGGATTCTTGGCAACGACCTCGTCCGATTCCAGTGGTTCGGATTCACCTTCGTCGTTCACACCGAACACACGGAACTTGTACGTGGCTCCCTCATCCAGACCGGTAATATCGGCTTCGAGAATTTCCGGTCCACCCTTGACCGTACCGCAGCGCACCCACTTGCCATTGCGGTTCTTCAACTTCTCGATCTTGTACTCCTTGATTGGGCAACCACCGTCGTCCAGCGGTTTCTTCCATTTCAGCTTCAGACCCTTCTTGGTAACGTTGGAAATCTCGAGCTTGCCCTGGCACTTGCCAGGAGCACCCAAGACCACCAGCTCTATCTCTACCTCATCCTTACCGGAGGCGTTCTGAGCCAAAACTTTGTACTTGCCAGTGTCGGCACGCTTTGCTTCCTTGATCGAGAACTTGGTGTGGTAGTTGGCCGACTCCACCTTGATGTTCTCGCTCACAGTAAGCGGAATGTTATCACGCCAGCTCCAGATGATCTCCGGTTCGGGCTCACCCTTGACGTCTGCCTCCCAGCTCATAGACTTGCCCGCCTTGATGGTGAGGTTCTTCAGGTTGGTTCGATCGATGCGAGGTTTCACTGTGGAACAAGTCAACGATTTAGAATACGGCACCACCCATTTCACGACACTCTTTCGCGGCAAAACTTTAGAACCGTTTTGTTTATTCCATCAATGCTACTTACGTGGATTCGTTTATCAAAGCAAAACCCGATTGACTGATATTGACAGCTTAATACTAAAGGTACAAATTGGACAGTTCGACACAAAATTCCCCCCTGACTTACGGTTCTTGTGTTTGACGGTGTGGTTCTCGCTTGGCTCGGAAGGCTTGGAAGTGCCACCCTTGTTGACCGCGCGGACACGGAACTGGTAGACCACCTTCTCCTTCAGGCCGTGAACCTTGAAGACGGTGTCGGGAGTAGAGGTTTTCGCACACTCGCCCCAGTCCGTCATGAACTTGTTCTTGCACTCGATAATGTAGTGCGTGATGGGCCGTCCGCCGTCCTTCTCCGGAGCCGCCCACTTGAGTTCGACAAAGTCCACGCCGTAGTCATCGACGGCCGGTTTGCCTGGTGCTTCTGGAGGATCTGTTTACGTTTCGTTCAGGGGTTAGAAGAAAGGGTTAACAGTAAAGCATTCGATTCTATTGATCATAGACAGTTGTGTAACAAGTTGAAGTATAATTTACTTAGATCATTTCCATAAAATTAATTAAGTCGTATCTATCCGACCGAATGCAATAGTTGATTTCAACAACCAACAATCCGAACTGATTCCTGTCCCATGGGTGCCAAGGTTCAATTCTTGGACCGTTACTTTTCTCGATGTACATCAATGATCTACCTTTAAATCTGTCATTGTAGATTTCATCTAGCAGACGATCGTCAATTATACATATCAGGAGTGCCTGATACAATATCTGAAATGGTAAATCGAATTAATTCTGACATTCAGAGTATCTTGCTAGGTGCGAGAATAACGGACTGATACTCAACGGAGAAAATCTTCAAACGATTATTTTTCACACTAAACGTGCGTTCTTGTAATGTGCCATCAATAAGAGGGTAACGATATCATTGAATATTCTAATGTAGTCAGAAATCTTGGGTTAATGATGGATTAACTTAAATGGAATCCCAGGTTAATGCCGTTTGCAGTAAAATTTATAAGCCTTACATTCGCTTGTCTTACTGAGACATTGTACTCCCCAACATATCGGTTAATTGGTTAGGTCTCTCTTAGTTCCATTGTTTGATTATGGAGATATTTTGTTTGGCCTTGTAATCAGACAAATTCAAGAAAACATCAGATGTTCAATGCAGTCACCAGATATGCATTTAATCTGAAAAAGTTCGACCATATATCTAATTATAAAAAGGCAATACTTGATGTGATTTTACAAGTCATTTAAAGCTTAGAATCTGTATCCAAACATTCAAAATTATAAGATCCTAAAATTTACCTTGGAGATTTCTTCAGACATGCGCTCTTCAAGAAGTTCATTACTCATCGTCTTAGATGCCTTTCAAATAGTTTAAAAATCTTATCGTTTACGAGCCATACAAATTTGAAATGATCTACCTCGAAATCAAAGGAGTGAAAGTGTCTACTTTTAAAAGAAATTTGAATAATTTATTTACTGTATAGTCATTGGTTTAGATGTTGCATAGTAGCAAAAAGCTTTGAAAATCAGTAGGTGATTATTTGTGTACTATATGAGTTTGTTAATAAATAATAATTAAAAATAAATTAATTAAATTAAACTTTGAATTTTGATTTGACACCAGTACCTTCAGATAAGACGTTGTCCAACGTCAAAAGCCGCCGAACTAAAGTGGCCTGAGCTACACGCAAATAGTTTTGAATGTTCAAGACGTGTAAAATTGCAGCTAACCATCAAACGAATTAACATTCAACATTCAATTAAATTTAACTGAATTTATCAGCAAGCACCGTTTAACTTTATTTCGATTTAACTGAATAGTAAGATCGATTGAATATTCACAGCATATTTTTACGATTGAAATCACAACATATGTTCACGTATCAGACCAGATGCGATAAAAGGGCTTCACTATTCTGAAGCACAACATTTTCGACGAGAAAATTACAAAAACTTTGCAAACAGTGAGCTTGACTTGCAGTTAGTGGCATAGGTATTGTTACAAAAATCGAAGAAGAAGAAACGAACCCAAAACATCGGACACAAAAGAAACAGGAAACGATTGATCCCTCATCCATCAGAGTAAACTGGCAACGGAAGTGATTGAGGAGTTAAATCGAGGTAGAACGGGTCACTGTCAATAACTTCGGAAATCAGGGTAGATATGTTTTTGAATGATATTGTTATCAACTATCATTGATTTATGACATATCTAGTTGGGAAGCTCAAAAACATTTTATTATGCTCGTCTATTCAGCATTTATTGATGTCTAATTGCGTATTGCATCTGTTCAAACTCAGAATTTGTGATGAACTGAAACAAAATAAGATATTCCAGTTATTTCGCGAATGTTTACATACTTGTAAAAGTGTAAACATCAACACTTGAAATTGAAATCAAATTATGAATTATCTCCAAAATAAGATAGATATTGCTCAGATACTGTTTTATGTAAGAACAAAAAGCACTAATTGGATGCATGCACTTTCTTTCTTATAGCTTATAGACGCAGACCGCGCCCTGCAACTGATAAAACACAAATATTTTCACCGTAAGTCGCAAATGAATTAATCCAATCGCGTCAATCAGCTCACCGGCGTTTTTCGTAATTTATGGGACTTCGCCTCACCTATAACCAAACCCAGCCCATTCCTGATTCTAGAGTCCTTCTATCGCCAGGTGTACATCTCTTAAAATCGACATTGACTGAGCAGGATGCACAAGTGACTGAGGACCACTTTGCGTTTTAAATACTTCAAATAGTGCAGAAAACTCAAATTAATTTATCATTTTGAATGTATCCAAAATTACATCACCAATTATTTGAAATGATTAATTCAATAATATGAACAATTGTATACCGATTCACTCGCCAGCTATCTTTTCACTTGTTGTAGTCAGAATAATTAAAAATTGATATCAAAGTAACCAACCTTCTTACATTTTTCTCCTTAATATACAATGTGTAGAAAATTTCCCTCACCTTTGATAAACAAATTTTATGAATCTTCAAGAAGTTTTATTTTTGAAGCGATAATTAGGAAAATTGGTCTAATATGAAAATGTTTTGTTGATTACTTTGTAAATACGTTGTTGAATAATGAACAATAATCATTTTCTCAAGAATTTCCGCATGTGGAAAACAAAAAGTGTTACTTTGCACGTCAAATAATCAGAGCGTAATGAATAAGCTCAATGAATGTTAAATGTAAAAACTTGACTTTATGATTAAAGATTGCGATTATTGATTATTCATATTGTTGGTCAATATTAATGATTATGGTAACACTAATTACATTTTCCAATGATTAACATGTGATTGATGATAAAACATTTGAAGAATATTAATGATTACGATTGATTTAAGTTGAATAATATGTGTATGATAATGATTAAGATCGATTATATTTGTTATGATAAAAATAGATGACTGTTTGTAATCAAATTCTAGTATTTTCTTAAAATTATTAGTATGAATAAAGATTACTGTTTACAATTGTCACTTGTGATACGTACAAATGTTACATTGTACTGTAACTTAATTGCTTATGACGACACTTCATAAGTGCAAATAATGTTACCAAAGTTTGTTAAATTTTTTCTTTCACTTTTAAGAATTTGCTTCTCTCATATGGGCATGCTTGTACCAAGTATTTTAATTTTTGAATACATCGCTCAAAAACGTAATATTTTCGCCCGTGAAATTGATATTCCACGACCTAGCACCCAAAGCAGTTTGGCAACGCTGGGCTAGAAAAGCAAATCTGCTACATCGTAACCAATGACGACAGCGTCGCGTCTTTGATGTCTTTCCGATTCGCGCATCTTCGGCCGCACAGTTTGCCGAAGCCGAAGTTCCAAAACGATGGGCTGAGAGTAGCTCCCGATTGGTGCCGAATATCACCGCCCACGACGACTCAGATTGGTGGGCGAAAGATTGAGGCGACCTCCCTTTCCACGGAGGGAATGCGCGAGGTGAAAACCCTTCCGGGGAGGCGATGGTCACTCACTTACGAGCGAGCCCGAGAAACACCTTAGTGCAACCCGATATCGAATGGTCTGCTGCGCGGGTATCACGACTCGAGCAGGTGAACCGGAGAAACGTAAGCCATCTGGCGCCACGGAATCGAGATCCATGCAGCGAGTGTCTGTTTACAGTCATTGTGTAGGCTGCGCTATCAGTGTCAATCAAGGGTGATCAATGGTTTTGGAAACGTGGATGTATAGATACGAAGAAATGGTTTGTTCTTTTCCATAGCAAGCTCGCCGGCTGGAACAAAACCATGCTGAAGTGACTGATTGGGCGATACAGTCTGTCTCGATTTCCGGGATGGAACAAAACAAAGCAACATTTATGACGATACGAAGAATCGATAATGGAACAGCACCATGAATCACGGTCAAGGAATGCGATAATAATTAATCGCTTTATTCTGTTTACATATTTGTCAAGTAAGATGGAAAATTTTATTGATGCCTCATCACCACAAGAATCTTTGTTGTATTTCATTGACTTTTCCAATGGAACAGTTCCTACATAACAAAGTGATTCCTTGTAGAGTAAAATTCATTTAACAAAAAAATCATCTGAGGCTCTAAAATGTGTTACCCTGATGATATGAAAAAAACCTCGAGTATTCAAATAGTATGGAGAAAAGTAGGGAAAGGTATAATTTGCTAGCATAGGATTTCCTGAACTGGTACAACTTGAATTGTGGAAGCTCTAGCTGGAATCAATCGTCCGATATTAACATTCACAATCCTATATGAACATCCTCGGTTGGGTGGAATGAGTCGAGATTCAGCACCATCCTCAGTTCCGTTCTGTTTGATTTGAAGCGTCATCCGTCGCAGTCGTACTAAGCAGGAAAGCGTAGACCATCGCTGGTTAAAACCGTTTTGTTAGGAGAGCTTCGATTTTTGATAGAATGTTTGTCGTGTTCGTTGATCGAGTCGTTGGACAAACCAAGTTCCAACTTGTCGATTTTATTGGGGTTGCAATCAATGTTTACAAACAGGTTTGACTGTGTGTAGGCTGCATAACATCAAGCGAGGTACTGGAAATCGGCTGACCATGAAACGTATTGCCCACAAATTTCTGCGAGGTAGATTAAGAGAGCTTCCCAGCAAAAAGGAAACGCTGAAGCAGAAGTGTGGCTGAAAACGGCTTTTGGGACTTCAAAAGAACAGCTTTCGGTTGTTCGATAAGTGACATTAACTTCATTTGATATGAACCGTTTACAAAAAAGAACGACTACATTTTCTCCTGCCAGATAGAGTCACAGACTTTCTCACTTCCAGAAGAACCATAGCAAAATATTTCCTCGTGTGGTTGGTTTCAACTCTTCTGCTAACTGAACCACTTGATGAATGTTCTTAATTGACCTGCACTAATGGAATGATTCGAACGTTTTTTAAGATGCGTCTGATGCTTGCTGGCCTCCAGTTAATTGTGGTTTAGCTTTGGAGGTTGGCTTCAGGACAGTCCTACTCGAAACTGTACATGTGACTCTTCCTATCACAGACTGTTTAGCACAATCACTTCCGAATTAGGTCGCGATCAGACGACTTTTTCGATATAAGTTTTGTAATGGTTCTGGCAACTTCCTTTGGGAATCAGCTATAGATGACCATTGGTCAGAAAGACAATCTTAATATGATTGAGTTGCTCACCACTGTATGTATTACAATTTAATTTTACTTAGATGAATAAATAGAAAGGAAGATGGCAATTTGGCCGAAGTTCATTCCGACAGAAGTCGTTTGGCTGAACGCCACTAGACAGAAAGATATTTGCAGAATATGCCATTATATCCATCCGAAAGACAATTAACCGAAAAAGCTGTCTGATCGAAGAAGTCATATGGCGGAACATTTCGTTTGGTGTAATGGATCATCAAAGAAAATGCCTCACCGAACCGAAATACCGTTTGGCAAAACGAATTATCTGGACGAACATAACGTTCGGCTTAAAATAAGTTTGGCCAAATGTTATTTACAACGGGTCATATACGGGCAGCATGTTTTGGTCGATCTGGTGAAAATGTAGAAAATGTTGTTTGGCCGAACAGATCATTAGTCCAAAAATATGGTTATGCTGAATGAATTATTTGATGAAAAATGTCTATCGCCAAAAGGTCATACGACTGAAAATCATTTGTCAAAAGTAAGAATTATGTGTCGAAGCACGAGTATTGACGACATGCCACTCCACTTTTCTAACTCAATAACTTACGTGCTCAATAGTCAACTACCGATTTTACATTATGTTCAGTTGAATTAACGTTTGGCTATCAAAACGGTTATCAGACGAACTGACTGCGGACCAATAGAGTTGTTTGCAGAAAGGGCCATTTGGCCGAAAATGTCGTTTGACCGAGCAGGCCATTGCCGAAAATACAGTTGATCAATATGATCGTTTGGCAACGACACGCTGGAGAATCTCATTTACGAATAAGAGATGTCGTTTGCTTAACGGGTCATATTGCCGAAAATGCCGTTTAGCCGAACAACAGGGAAATGTGGAACACGTGGCGCATCATCATTTCTCACTTCGTCGTACAGAGAATTGAAAAATGAGATCTCTCGTTATTTCACTGTCATTCCTCACTAAAGGTCTATGTAAAAGTGAGAAAAGGAAGTCAGAAAGGACAAATTAGTGACGTTTATTATTCAGACGTTTCTCAGTCAGAAGTGCGAAATTAGTGAGGTTCCATTTCACTTTTCATATGCCATTTATTTATTCTCTATTCTCACTTCTAACTGTGATAAGTGAGACGTCTCACTTCTCGCTACTCATTTCTCATATCTCATTTCTCATATCTCATTTCTCACTTCACACTTCGTATTTCATTTTTTAACATTAAGCAGAGAGGAGTGAAAAATGAGATTGAAAAGTAAGACATTCTATTTCCATTTCTCACTTTTTAATTCGGTATTTCACTTCGTTCGTACGAACGCTAAATGGTGAAGACTGAGTATTGGCAACTTAATTTCGCTTTTCACTTTCAAATTCCTACTATCATTCATAATTATCAATCACTTCACATTTTTCATATTCACTATCGTTCGGTCATATGACGGTTCCATCACAAATGCTTGAATTCCATTGCACGCAAAAATGAATCACTCAAATCGAGTCGAACTGACTCTTTCATTGTCCACAATTAGCACATGACACAACGGTTCCTTCTTTATGGCATGCATGTCTGGAAATGCAAAAGAGTGTAATGCCTCGTATCCACAATTCTGTACTAAGATTCACCACTAAGCAACTACTTTGAATAGCACTGACGGAATTGTGGCAGATATAGAAGCATTGACCTGGTCAGGTTCTACTTAAATTGTACTTGAACTGCCAATAAAAAAATGGCCTTTTTTTGCCATGCTTTCGAGCGCAGACACTGAATCACACGAACTACGATTAAAAAGGAAAAAAAGGAGGAAGAAATAAGAAGGAAGAACAAGAAGGAAAAATACAGGAAGATGAAAGAAAGAAGAAGGAGAAAGGAAGAAGGAGAAAGGAAGAAAGAAGGAAGACGAAAGAAGGAATAAGGGAAAAAAGAAATAAAAAAGGCAGAAGAAAAGAAAGGAAGAAGCAGACGAGAGAAATAAGGAAGAAACGGAAGAAGAAAGTGAATCAGAAACAAAAAAGAACAAAACGAAGCAAGAAGAAAACAGAAAAAAGAACAAGGAAGAAGAAAGGAGGTAGGAAGGAAGTTGAGGTGGAAGAAGAA